>NC_059205.1:936680-1094347 GCF_020615455.1 Coregonus clupeaformis | reverse complement strand
CCTTCTCCAGAGGGCTCAGGAACTCAGACTGAGCGAAGGTTCATTCACAGGACAACGACTCTTAAGTAAACAGCCAAGACAATGCAGGAGTGGCTTCAGGACAAGTCTCTGAATGTCCTTGAGTGGCCCAGCCAGAGCCCGGACATGAACCCGATCAAACATCTCTGAAGAGACCTGAAAATAGCTGTGCAGCGACACTCCCCATCCAACCTGACAGAGCTTGAGAGGATCTGCAGAGAAAAACAGGAGAAACTCCCCAAATACAGGTGTGCCAAGCTTGTAGAGTCATGCCCAAGAATACTTGAGGCTGTAATTGCTGCAAAAGATGCTTTAACAAAGTACTGAGTAAAGGGTCTGAATACGAGTATGTAAATGTGATATTTAAGTTTTTTATTTTTAATAAAGTTGCAAAAAATGTTTTTGCTTTGATGAGGGGAAAAAACAATTTAATCAATTTTAGAATAAGGCTGTAACGTAACAAAATGTGGAAAAAGTAAAGGTGTCTGAATACTTTCCAAATGCACTGTATGTTTTCAATAAACAATGTAGACAAAATATAGTTCACATGTTGTCAACCATCTAAGCCAACACCGTCTGTTTTGCCCCATAGTTGCCCGCACGTCGGTTTTGTTGCTAAACAACTAACCTGTCTATAATAAAAATTTATATTGTGAACAATCCCTTCAACAAAATTATAGATGACTATGTTCTGTGGTCCGATGATCTACCCTTCTTCTCCTTCATGGATTTAGAAAGATTGGATTGAGGAAAATGGTGAAAACTCCTTCCGGCCATGGTTGCACTTACACCAATCCAACGCGTTTAAATTCATTAGCGGGGAGTGAATGAGTGGACACTTCCGGTTGAAGGACAAGAATCCCAAGCGAAAAAAAACAATTCATATAATATACTTCAAATACGAGGTGTACTTTTCTAGTATATCTTTCACCTCTATGGGATCGGTGTCTGGTGGCGCAGTGGTCCTAAGGCACTGCATCGCAGTGCTAACTGTGCCACTCAGAGATCCTGGTCAATCCAGGCTCTGTCGCAGCCGGCCGCGACTGGGAGACTCTGGGCGGCGCACATTGGCCCAGCGTCGTCAGGGTAGGGAGGGAATGGCCGGCAGGGGATGTAGCTCAGTTGATAGAGCATGGCGTTTACCCAACAACACCAGGGTTGTGGGGTTCGATTCCCACGGGGGCCAGTATAAAAAAAATATATGTATTCACTAACTGTAAGTCGCTCTGGATAAGAGCGTCTGCTCAAATGACTAAAATGTAAATGTATACGGGACGGTTGAGCTAACGTGCGCTAATGTGATTAGCGTGACTGTTGTAAGTAACAGCAAACTTTCCAGGACATAGACACGTCTTATATCAGCAGAAAGCTTAAATTCCTGTTAATCTAACTGCACTGTCCAATTTACAGTAGCTATTGCAGTGAAAAAAATACCATGATATTGTTTGAGGAGAGTGCACAACAACAAAAACCGTATCACGGCAACTGGTTTGATACATTCACCTCTGAAGGTAAATAATGCACTTACACTACCGTTCAAAAGTTTGGGGTCACTTAGAAAAGCCATTGTTTTCGAAAGAAAAGCAATTTTTTTTGTCCATTAAAATAACATAAAATTGATCAGAAATACAGTGTAGACATTGTTAATGTTGTAAATGGCTATTGCAGTAGGAAACGGCTGGTTTTTAATGGAATATCTACATAGACGTACAGAGGCCCATTATCAGCAACCATCAGTCCTGTGTTCCAATGGCACGTTGTGTTTGCTAAGTTTATCATTTTAAAAGGCTAATTGATCATTAGAAAACCTTTTGCAATTATGTTAGCACAGCTGAAAACTGTTGTGCTGATTAAAGAAGCAATAAAACTGGGCTTCTTGAGACTAGTTGAGTATCTGAAGCATCAGCAATTGTGGGTTTGATTACAGGCTCAAAATGGCCAGAAAGAAATAACTTTCTACTGAAACTCGTCAGTCTATTCTTGTTCTGAGAAATGAAGGCTATTCCATGCAGAAATTGCCAAGACACTGAAGATCTCGTACAACGCGTTATGTACTACTCCCTTCACAGAACAGTCAAACTGGCTCTAACCAGAATAGAAAGAGGAGTGGGAGGCCCCGGTGCACAACTGAGCAAGAGGACAAATACATTAGAGTGTCTAGTTTGAGAAACAGACGCCTCACAGGTCCTCAACTGGCAGCTTCATTAAATAGTACCCGCAAAACACCAGTCTCAACGTCAACAGTGAAGAGGCGACTCGGGATGCTGACCTTCTAGGCAGAGTTGCAAAAGAAAAAAGCCATATCTCAGACTGGCCAATAAAAATAAAAAGATTAAGATGGGCAAAAGAACACTGGACAGAGGAAGATTGGGGAAAAGTGTTATGACAGACGAATCGAAGTTTGAGGTGTTCGGATCACAAAGAAGAACATTTGTGAGACACAGACCAAATAAAAAGATGCTGGAGGAGTGCTTGATGCCATCTGTCAAGCATGGTGGAGGCAATGTGAGGGTCTGGGGGTGCTTTGGTGGTGATAAAGTGGGAGATTTGTACAGGATAAAAGGGATCTTGAAGAAGGAAGGCTATCACTCCATTTTGCAACGCCATGCCATACCCTGTGGACGGCGCTTGATTGGAGCCAATTTCCTCCTACAACAGGACAATGACCCAAAGCACAGCTCCAAACTATGCAATAACTATTTAGGGAAGAAGCAGTCAGCTGGTGTTCTGTCTATAAGGAGTGGCCAGCACAGTCACCCGGATCTCAAACCCTATTGAGCTGTTGTGGGAGCAGCGACCGTATGGTACGTAAGAAGTGCCCATCAAGCCAATCCAACTTGTGGGAGGTCCTTCAGGAAGCACATGGGGTGAAATCTCTTCAGATTACCTCAACAAATTGACAACTAGAATGCCAAAGGTCTGCAGGCTGTAATTGCTGCAAATTGAGGATTCTTTGGTAAGCAAAGTTTGAAGGACACAATTATTATTTCAATGAAAAATCATTATTTCTAACCTTTACATTTCCTATTCATTTCTAACCTCTACATTTCCTATTCATTTTGCTATATTTCCTATTCAAACTCATTTCATGTATGTTTTCATGGAAAACAAGGATATTTCTAAGTGACCCCAAACTTTTGAAACGGTAGTGTACATTCAGTAATCTTGCTCTGATTTGTCATCCTAAGGGTCCCAGAGATAAAATGTAGCATAGTTTTGCTTGATAAAATCCATTTTTATATCCAAATGTAGGAACTGGGTTCTACAGTTTGAACCCCTGCAGTCTCTGGCTCCACACCCACCCCACCCGGCCATCTAGATGTGTGAAAGTTAGTGTATAAGCTAATGATGTGACGATCCCGGCTGTCTGAGTCGGGTCCTGTCTGGTGACTAGTGTTCCTGCTCGTATTCTCCAGTTTCCCGAGGGTTCGGGAACGCTCCGGGGAGCGCTCTGGTTTTCCGCACCTGCATCCCATCAGCAATCTGCACACCTGGTCCTGATCATCACCCTTCTTAGGCTCTGGGCCAACATCCAGTTCCTGCCGGATCGTTAGCGCATGAACAGTATGTTTGTCAGCGTATCAGCCTTTGAGTTCTAGCGTTAGTTTTGTTGTTTTGCACCTTGTTGATTTGCTGTGTACTCACCTCCGTTTTGTTCTGTCTGCAGTCTCTCACCCGGAACCTTCACCCAACCTCTGCCTGATGGTCGGCATGCGTTCAGTACCGGACCAACCACTGCACCTTCAACAACCCATCCACGCCACCCGGCTCTGTTCCCTGGATTATTCAGCTTCACTCGGACTCTCCATAAATAAACACTCACCTTTGTCTCACGTACCGTGTCCTGGTCTGCTTCTGGGTTCTGGCTTAGTTAACCGTGACAGAACGATCCGCCAGTAATGAACCCAGCGGACCTGGACTCTGTTCGCCATGTTATTACCCAGCAGGAGAAGATGTTGGGCTATCATAGCACGGTACTACAGGAGATCGCGTTGTCGGTTCGGAACCTTTCTACCGGTCTGACGGAGGTCCAGAACCAACGCAAGTGTCCGGTGGAGGATCCACTACCGGTTTCACCCATCTCGGCCTGCCGTTTCTGAAGCTGTGTCCATCCGTGAGCCCAAGGTTCCGACGCGGATAAGTATGAGGGAGAGCTGGGAAGATCGTTCCTTCCTTATGCAGTGTGGGACTAGTGTTCGATCTACAGCCCTACTCTTATGCCACAGACAAGGCTAGATAGCCTTTGTGATTGAGTTGCTGCGTGGGTCGAGCGCTGAGTGGGCTTCAGCCGTTTAGAACGACAGGATCCCTGCATGGCTTCATACCAGGGGTTCGCGGCGAGATGAGGAAGCTCTTCGACCATTCCGTCCGAGGGAGGACGCAGCTAGGCGCCTGTTTTCGCCGCCAAGGAACTCGCAGCGTGAGCCGACTTCGTGATCGAGTTCAAGACGTTGGCTGTGGAGAGTGGGTGGAACGAGGAGTCTCTGCAAGCGGCCTTTTACCAGGGTCTGTCGGAGCAGCTCAAGGATGAGTTGATCTCCCTATCCGAGCCTAGTGACCTGGACAGCTTGGTAGCTTTGTCTATTCGGGGTGGATAATCGAGTCCGAGAGCGAAGGAGGAGAAGCAATGGGTTCCGCCCAACCGATCAGCTTCTCAGTTCCCAGTCGGGTCGGGTGGTGGACCAGAACAGTCGATCATTCTCCTCCACAATGGATTAGTGGAGAGGTCCTCTCTCCCGATTCTGGAACCCATGCAAGTGGGGGCGGCACGGGTTAACCAAGGAGAGCGTCAACAGAGAACGTCGACCAACTGCTGCCTCTACTGTGGTAGCTCGGGACATTACATCTCCACCTGTTCCCGGCGGTCGTCAAACTGCTCGGCTCGCTAAAGTTGGGAGGACTTTTTAGCGAGCCAGTTTCAATCCTCTCAGTACCTCTGTCAGACCCCGTTTCCGGCTACCCTTGCCTGAACAGGAATCAGAGCTTAGCGCTTAACGCTTTTTTATCGATTCAGGTGCCGATGGAAGCTTTCTTGATGCCGAGTTGGTGGAACAGCTGGGGCTTTCCAAGGAGCAATTGCCGGAAGCCATTAAGCGACCACTCTGAACGGCAGTAGTCTGGCACGTATCACGATGAGGACTGAACCGGTTAAGATGCGGTTGTCGGGGAATCATTCTGAGATGATTTCATTCTTCATTCTGCCGTCTTCCCATGTTCCTCTGGTCCTTGGATACCCCCTGGCTGAAGGAACACAATCCCACGTTCGATTGGGTGACGGGCAAGTAACGAGTTGGAGCCTTGATTGTCATGCTAACTGTCTCAAGACTGCCTGCCCCTATTCGGTTCCCAGTCAGGTGATTGAGGCTAAACCCCCAGATTTGTCCCTGGTTCCCGAGACATATCACGATTTGGGGGAAGTTTTCAGTAAGCAGAAGGCTCTGTCACTCCCCCCCACCGACCCTATGATTGTGCCATCAACCTGGTCCCTGGAGCTGTCTACCCCAAGGGAAGGTTATACAGTATCTCCCGACCTGAACGTGAGGCGTTGGAGACCTACATCAAGGAGTCCCCAGCTGCTGGTCTCGTTCGCCCCCTCGTCATCACCCCTGGGGGGCAAGATTCTTCTTTGTGGGTAAGAAGGATGGCTCTCTTCGACCGTGTATTGATTATCGGGGTTGAATGACATCACGATCAAGAACAAGTATCCTGCCCTTGATGAGTTCTGCGCTTCGACTCCTTACAGGGTGCTACGGTGTTCACCAAGCTAGACCTACGCAATGCGTATCACCTGGTCCGGATCAGAGAGGGGGACGAGTGGTTGACGGGTTTCAATACACCGATGGGTCACTTCGAGTATCAGGTGATGCCGTTTGGACTGACCAATGCTCCAGCGGATTCCAGAGTATGGTGAACCGTCCTGAGAGATATGATCGGTCTCTTTGTGTTTGTTTACCTGGATGACATTCTGATCTTCTCGAAGGAACCTTCCGACCACGTCCAGCATGTCCGGCAGGTGCTGCAGCGATTGTTGGAGAATCGCCTGTTCGTGAAGGCCGAGAAGTGCGAAGTTTCACGCCCACGACATCCTTTCTCGGGAGTACATCATCTCCAGGGGAGAGATTAGGATGGACCAGGAGAAGGTTAGAGCGGTTCTGGAATGGGCCCAGCCCGGATAACGAGATTGCAGCTCCAGAGATTTTTGGGGTTTGCGAATTTCTACCGCAGATTCATCCGGGGATTACAGCCGTGGTGGCGCTCCGTTAACTGCCTTGACTTCCAGCATCAGGACCTTCAAGTGGAACCGGAGGCGGATCGAGCGTTCTGGATTTGAAGAGCGATTCACCAACGCACCGATTCTCTCTCAACCGGACACGGCCCGCCAGTTCGTCGTTGAAGTGGACCGCGTCTGATGTGGGAGTTGGCGCCATCCTGTGTAGCGATGCTCCACGGACAGTAAACTCCATCCCTGCGCCTACTACTCTCGTCGCCGTTCGCCTGCGGAGAGGAATTGATGTGGGTAACCGGGAGCTTCTCGCGGTGAAACTTGCCTTGGAGGAGTGGCGCCACTGGTTGGAGGGGCGCGAGCAACCGTTATTGTCTGGACGGACCACAAGAATCCTTGCGATACGTCAATACGCGTCTCAACTCCCGTCAGGCCAGGTGGGCGTTGTTTTCGGACGATTCGTTTGCCGCTGACGTTACCCCGGACCTGGATCTAGAACGGCAAGGCGACGCCTTGTCCCGGATGTTCTCCAAGACGGAGGAGAGTGGGTCCAAGACCGAGACAATCCTCCCCCGGAACTGCGTCGTGGGGAGCAGTTATGTGGAAGATTGAGGAGGAGGTGCTGGCGGCCCGCGGACTCAGCCCGTCCCGGTAACGGTCCACCCGATCGGTTGTTTGTGCCTGAGTCGGTTCGTCCTGCTGTCCTCAAATGGTCCCACGCAAGCAAGATGACGCTTGTCACCCTGGCGTGGCTCGGACTATGGCGTTTCTTCGCAGACGTTTTTGGTGGCCTGCGCAGGCCGAGGATACTCGGGGTTTTGTTGCTGCCTGTCCAGTGTGTGCTGCGAGAATAAGAGTACCAATCGCCCAGCTCTGGACTACTTCACCCCTTCCTATTCCCCGCCGACCATGGTCGCATCTGGCCCTGACTTCGTCACGGGTTGCCCGCCTCTGAGGGGAACACGGTCGTTCTGACTATCGTGGACAGATTCAGGTCCGCCCACTTTGTGCCAATTGCCAAGCTTCCTCTGCCTCGGAGACGTCCGAGATCCTGGTTAGGGAGGTTTTCAGGGTCCACGGTTTGCCCAGTGATATCGTTTCCGACCGTGGCCCTCAGTTTACCTCTGCTGTCTGGAAGTCTTCTGTTTGGCCATTGGAGCTACGGTCAGTCTCACATCTGGTTTTCACCCAATCCAATGGTCAGGCGGAGAGAGCCAACCAGAAGATGGAATCAACGCTACGCTGTCTGGTCTCTTCCAACCCACCTCCTGGGTTCTCTCAGTTGCCTTGGGTTGAGTATGCCCACAATACTCTTCCTACATCTGCCACTGGGATGTCTCCCTTCCAGTGCCTGTATGGCTACCAACCTCCCTGTTTCCTTCTCAGGAGAAGGAGCTCTCAGTGCCTTCTGTTCAGGCCCACATTCGGCGGTTGCCACCGGACCTGGCATCGGGCCAGAAAGGCACTCCTTAGAGTTTCGGACCTGTATCAGCTCCAGGCGAATCGTCGCCGGATTCCCGCTCCCACCTATACCATCGGAGATAGTTTGGTTGGCCACACGGGGATCTTCCGTTACGGACTGAGTCCAGGAAGTTGTTACCCAAGTTCATTGGTCCGTTTGTGGTGGAGAAGGTGATCAATCCAGTAGCAGTTCGACTCAAACTACCGAGACGCTCAGAGTCCATCCCACCTTTCATGTCTCCTGCCTCCTGTCTTCCTCAGTCCTCTGTTGCTTCCTCCGCCTCCTCCTCCTCCTCCTCGGATGATCGGAGGTGGTCCTGCCTACACGGTGCGTCGCATCATGGATTCCAGACGGCGGGGCCGGGGTTTCCAGTATCTCGTGACTGGGAGGGGTATGGCCCTGAGGAGAGGAGTTGGATTCCGCGGCGACAGGTCCTAGACGCAGACCTCATCAGTGACTTCTACCGCCTCCATCCTGGCGCTCCGGGAAGTCCGCCCGGTGGCGTTTCGTCGGAGGGTACTGTGACGATCCCGGCTGTCTGAGTCGGGTCCTGTCTGGTGACTAGTGTTCCTGCTCGTATTCTCCAGTTTCCCGAGGGTTCGGGAACGCTCGAGCGCTCTGGTTTTCCGCACCTGCATCCCATCAGCAATCTGCACACCTGGTCCTGATCATCACCCTTCTTAGGCTCTGGGCCAACATCCAGTTCCTGCCGGATCGTTAGCCATGAACAGTATGTTTGTCAGCGTATCGCCTTTGAGTTCTAGCGTTAGTTTTGTTGTTTTGCACCTTGTTGATTTGCTGTGTACTCACCTCCGTTTTGTTCTGTCTGCAGTCTCTCACCCGGAACCTTCACCCAACCTCTGCCTGATGGTCGGCGGCTGCCGAGCCAGTACCGGACCAACCACTGCACCTTCAACAACCCATCCACGCCACCCGCTCTGTTCCCTGGATTATTCAGCTTCACTCGGACTCTATAAATAAACACTCACCTTTGTCTCACGTACCGTGTCCTGGTCTGCTTCTGGGTTCTGGCTTAGTTAACCGTGACAAATGATCCATCATGTATGACATTCCTGGGAGTGTGTAAACTTACATTTTGTATTACCATATCATTTTATGTACGTTTTCTATAGTTAAGTACTTGAAAATGTATCAATTGACCAATTCAGCACATTTGGGCAGACTTGATTGTATTATCTTTTACCAGATCTAATGTGTTATATTTTCCTACATTAATTTCACATTTCCACAAACTTCAAAGTGTTTCCTTTCTAATGGTATCAAGAATATGCATATCCTTGCTTCAGGTCCTGAGCTACAGGCAGTTAGATTTGGGTATGTCATTTTAGGCGTCAATTGAAAAAAAGGGTCCAATCCTTTTTAGGAATACTATGCATATACTATAATTTCACTTCAATTAGCTTATTAAAAGTGTACTTCAATTTCATACGCTTTCATTGTTATTTAGTATATTCGTTCAAAATAAACTTGAAGTTGTTTTTAAGTTGAAGCATTGTTTTTTTAAATTAAATTATTTTCGTGATCAAGTACACTATAAGTATACACTGAGTGTACAAAACATGAAGAACACCTTCCTAATATTGAGTTATTTAATTGCATATTAATTTTTTTCAATCATAATTTATCACCGTAATGTAAACAACTAAAGTGTGAAATTACACTGGTGCACATTTATCAATTACTTTAGTTTGAAACTGCCACTCAAGCCACAACTACTTTGTGAGTGGCCTGTTGTAACCGTCGGTAAGAGGATATCTTGTTCAATCAAGGTAACCTTAATGTTGCTAATTACAATAGCCAATGTGGTTAATGAGTAAAAGTATACTTGTAACACATTGTAAGTACACTTTCTTCATAAAGAATATAGGAATTTTATTTTCAAATAGCATTTAATTGATCATGCTAGCATACTAATAATATAATGACATTGATTGATCATCTACATCAAACTTACATTTATAGTGAATTAGAATTTTTGTATATTACACATTTATGAGAAATATACATAGAACATACCAAAAGCATATTCAAATAATATTTGTTTTGCTCTTTATCTAATATACTAAGAATGTATTTAAGTACAAAAAAAGTGTCCCAATTAAGATCATTTAAAAAACATTTAATATACTCAAATCCTAATAAACACTTATAAAGTGGACATTAAATGTATTAAATATATTTAAAGCTGTTCCAATTTAGATCATTTTAAATATACAAAGAAATATTTATCACTGACATACTTCTATAAATTACAAATATATGAATAAAGTATTTTTTCCCGCTTGGGATTGTAATGCAACTCTGGTCTTTTACCATCATAAAGGAAGTAAGTGCCATCCTTGAACACTGCCACAGCCGGGTATTCCTCGAGAGTAACTGCCTGAGAATGACCAGAAAAGAAAAACAATACCTCATTAACTTTGGGAAGATATGATTGAAGCAGGACCAAGTTATGGAAACCCTGCCCTAATATACAGCACATTCGGAAAGTATTCAGACCCCTTCCCTTTTTCCACATTTTGTTACGTTACAGCCTTATTATGAAATGTATGACTTTTTTTTTTCCCTCATCAATCTACACACAATACCCCATAATGACAAAGCGAAAACACGTTTTTATAAATTTTAGCAAATGTATAAAAAATAAAAAACAGAAATACCATATTTACATAAGTATTCAGACCCTTTGCTATGAGACCCGAAATTGAGCTCAGGTGCATCCTGTTTCCATTGATCATCCTTGAGATGTTTCTACAACTTGATTGGAGTCCACCTGTAGTAAATTCAATTGATTGGACATGATTTGGTAAGGCACACACCTGTCTATATAAGGTCCCACAGCTGACAGTGCATGTCAGAGCAAAAACCAAGCCATGAGGTCGGAAGGAATTGTCTGTAGAGATCAGAGACAGGATTGTGTCAATGGAAACGGGATGCACCTGAGCTCAATTTCGAGTCTCATAGCAAAGGGTCTGAATACATATGTAAATAAGGTATTTCTGTTTTTAATTTGTAATAAATGTTACATTTTTTCTAAAAACCTTTTTTCGCTTTGTCATTATGGTGTATTGTGTGTAGATTGATGAGGGAAAAAATAAATCAATTTTAGATAATTAAGATAACGTAACATTATGTGGAAAAAGTCTAGGGGTATGAATACTTTCCGAATGCACTGTATATATAACTTAATTTCCTAAATGTACCTTGGGTAAAATGTTCCTTGCAGCAGAGAAGAAGTAGGTATGAACAATCAATTCCTTGGCTACAGATAAGTACTTCTCCTGGGGGAGGGAGAGAAAAGGAGGAAACCTCAGACAGGCTATGACAAAGATACCAAAATAAACATTTGGTTATTGTGTCCCATGTGTGTATGTGTGTCCGTGCGTTCGTGTGTGTGCCTGTGTGTGTGTGTGTGTGTGTGTGTGTGTGTGTGTGTGTGTGCTTGCGTGTTTAATGCGCAGGTGTACTCATACCTTCAAGTCGGACGGCCCACCAACGTAGACAAAGAGTACGTCATGTCTACTCATAACATTCTGAAACAACAGCTGGCTTGGCAGTGATCTCACCACAGGTCTTAAACAAAGGAGGGATGGGGAGAGAGATGGAGAGAGATGGACAGATGGATGGGCGGAGATGGAGGGAGTACAGTATATCATAATGTAACTGTTCAATGAAAACCTAATTTTTTTTTAAACTTCATAATCTGTCAACTCATACCCAAATTATGTTTACAAACTTCTGGCCAGATGTAAAAACGTTCAAGGGTAAAGTGACAAAGTGTAAATAAAGATACATTTCCTGGTGAACACACTTTTATGTTTTTATCATTTTTCATTTCACCCTGACAATAATTGGGAGCAAATTTTGCACACGCTTAGTCAATCCTGCCCTTACTGTTGATGCATACTTTGGTAATTATTATTAATATTATATATAGTCCTATATAATATAACTCTGGTAATGCTCAAAACGCCGGAATTACATGATGGTCATTCAGACCTTTGATATTTCATTTTGTGTAAATATTCCATAATGCATCATAAATTGCAAAATGAATGCATTTGTTATGTTAAAATATTTCATACGAAATCTCAGGACACCAAATGTAAATTGTAATCAGTCATAAAACGTAGGCTATTGAGATATCCAAAAGCCATTGACTGTAAATACTCAAATAAGACGATAAGCTACTGTATTTGGTAGCTTAGTGGTAAAGAGCTGGTTCTAATCCCCGAGCCGACTAGGTGAAAAATCTGTCAATGTGCCCTTGAGCAAGGCACTTAACCCTAATTGCTCCTGTAAGTCACTCTGGATAAGAGCGTCTGCTAAATGACTAAAATCTAAATTTATTTTGTGGAAATTCATATCATTTTGTGTTGTTGTTTTGTGCTTTTAAAAAGACAAAGATTAAACATAGAACAAAACAGTTTCATGCCATTGTAACATCCAAAGTCAAATGAACGTACATGGAGAATTTCCACAGAGGTCAATCTGACCGTCACCAGGGACAAAAAGATAGCTAATTAGAATGCTGCAAATTAGCTAAAATATGAAGAAATCATAGCATAGCAATACAACTCAGTAAAAATGCTGAAGCCGCTGGCCTAGTAAAAACGATGCAAAAAAATATATAACTGTTTCAAAATACTTTTTGTAGAATAACCGCTGTTCCACACGTTTCCACACGTGAATCTTCGCGACACTCAGCAATAGTTTGTTTGGGAAAAATATAGCCCAGCCACTGGGCACAGACGTCAATTCAACGTCTATTCCACGTTTGTTCAACGTAAATTCATTGAAACGACGTGGAAACAATGTTGATTCAACCAGTGTGTGCCCAGTGGGTACTTTCTATTTTATTCTGTTATTTTCCATTGTATTCTACCTGTAAATATATGTGTATAAGGGCAGGGGAATATAGGTCCGCCTCTTGGTTTGCTATAAAGCTGAGGGATAGGGCTGGAGAAATGTAACCAAATATCACAGAGCAGGCTTTTTAAGAACTACAAAACTATATTTTTGCAGACAAGGAGCATCAACTTCCATCCTCAGTCTTACCCAGATACTCTCTCTGGCAAACTCCATGATGCCTTCCCAAGTGGGTGGCAGGTAGCCTGGCGGGTACGAGCGTTGGGCCAGTAACCGAAAGGTTGCTGGATCGAATTCCCGAGCTGACAAGGTAAAAATCTGTAGTTCTTCCCCTGAGCAAGGCAGTTAACCCACTGTTACCCGGGTGCCGAAGACATGGATGTCGATTAAGGCAGCCCTCCGCACCTCTCTGATTCAGAGGGGTTGGGTTAAATGCAGAAGACACCTTTCAGTTGAATGCGTTCAGTTGTACAACTGACTAGGTATCCCCATGCTGCCATCCTCAGTCTTACCCAGATGCTCTCTCTGCAAACTCCATGATGCCATCCTCAGTCTTACCCAGATACTCTCTCTGCAAACTCCATGATGCCATCCTCAGCCTTACCCAGATGCTCTCTCTGCAAACTCCATGACGCCATCCTCAGCCTTACCCAGATACTCTCTCTGCAAACTCCATGATGCCATCCTTGGTTCTAGGACCTCTGTAGGTGTATTTCAAGTCATCCTTCAACCTATCCAACAGAGATAGGTTAGTTAGAAGAACTGGGTTGTGTGTTCCGTAGGGCACACTTCAGATCTACATTTACCAACAATGTTTTAGAAAATACAGCTGAGAAGTGCACAACTCACATCTTTATAGCGGGATAGTCAGTAACTCGAAACTCTTTTGCGAAACCTGAAACACAAATGTAAAAGATATGTAAAAAAATATATTTCTGCTGTCAATTTAAGCACGGATGGAGAGAGAGAGAGAGAGGAAGAGAGAGAGAGAGAGAGAGAGAGAGAGAGAGAGAGAATAGCTAACTAGTCCACTCTCTCATACAGGACCAGATAACAGGGGATTTGAAGAGAGAGAGAGAGAGAGAGAGAGAGAGAGAGAGAGAGAGAGAGAGAGAGAGAGAGAGAGAGAGAGAGAGAGAGAGAGAGAATAGCTAACTAGTCCACTCTCTCATACAGGACCAGATAACAGGGGATTTGAAGAGAGAGAGAGAGAGAGAGAGAGAGAGAGAGAGAGAGAGAGAGAGAGAGAGAGAGAGAGAGAATTGCTAACTAGTCCACTCTCTCATACAGGACCAGATAACAGGGGATTTGAAGAGAGAGAGAGAGAGAGAGAGAGAGAGAGAGAGAGAGAGAGAGAGAGAGAGAGAGAGAGAGAGAGAGAGAGAGAGAGAGAGAGAGAGAGAGAGAGAGAGAGAAAATAGCTAACTAGCTAACCTAGTCCACTCTCTCATACAGGACCAGATAACAGGGGATTTGAAGATGTAATAACTCACTACGCTGTTAGCCCATCTGGTTGGCATGGCTTACCATATGTTGCACAAAACACATGTATCTACACACACAAGTACACACACACGCCGTTGGAATGGCTGCAAGGGCTTTTAAATCTTCCCTAAGCCCTATTAGTGCGCGAACAGACTGGCCTAATTCTGGACCTGTGGGCCTATGTTTGACGAGGCGCTCTGTGACTGGTTGCCTTATCGCACGTTTGGTAAACCCTTTCTCTACGGTGAACATAAGAAGAAACCTTTTTCAGAGAACCTTTATACTTTATATCATTGTATTGTAGGGGGTCAAGTGGTGATGAGTGTCAACGATGTGGGTTATTTACCTCTGCCTTCAGAATAACTACACAGCCTATAAAAAGTGTGCTATCCAGATTATTATACTATTACATTATTGTATAAATATATATATTTATTTATATTCGGTATCTATATCATATATTGACCAATCCGGTAGAGGTCAGTACAGCCTGAAGAGTGACTAAAAGCTTCCTTGGTTTTGTTCTGGGATCCCATAGTGTTCCATTTTGCTACAGTAACTTTCCAGCCATTTTACAAATTATTTGGATCAATTATCTCAGTCCTTATGATCTAAAAAAAAAAAATCAGAGAGAACATAACAAAATATATATATTTTCAAAAAATAGGCTCTGTGAAGGCATTCATAGAATAAATACAAATGGCTGATTACATGTTAGATACACTCCAAAACACACTGGGTTGTTTGGTTGACCCAACTGCTGGGTTGCATGTGTCAGGTCACTTCAGTTTTTTAAATCCTTTATTTAACTAGGCAAGTCAGTTAAGAACAAATTTTGATTTACAATGATGACCTACCCCGGCCAAACCCTCCCCTAACCCGGACGACGCTGGGCCAATTGTGTGCTGCCCTATGGGAGTCCAGATCATGGCCGGTTGTGATACAGCCCGGGATCGAACCCGGGTCTGTAGTGATGGCTCTAGCACTGTGTTGCAGTGCCTTAGACCGCTGTGCCACTCAGGATGCCAGGATACTTGGGTTGTTTTCTTTAAAAATGAGCAAGGTTGGGTTGTTGATGCGGGGTTACTGGTGCTGGGTTATTGAGATATGACCCAGCGGGTCAGATCAGAAGCCTGGAGGCGTAGTTTATTAGGGGTGTGGCTTTCATATAGTGCTTAGCCACCTGTGAGGGTAAATGTCATTCGTGGTCATGCGTTCTGTTGTATAATTATCAGAAGTTAAGGTTGAATATTGACATTTTAGTAGCTTCAATGAGGCTTACAGAAGTGTATGAATTCCCCAAAAAACTATCCACTTCCCATTGTTGGGTTAGATACCACCTTATTATAATATGTAATAAATCATCTTAATGTTCTAGAAGAATGTGTAAAATGCTAAAAAAACGTATGGAACATTCAAATTTGCAGTATGTAAACTTAACATGACGAACAGGAATGACATTTACTCTCACGGTTGGCCAATTAGATCTATCTGAAAGCCATGCCCCTAATAAGCCACGCCTCTTGAAAATAAACCTATAATGACATTAAAACAAAACAAACTGCTAGGTCAACTGGCTGGGTCAAAATAACACAGCGTGTGTTCTGTCCAATATTTAACCAGCGCTGGGTTAACAAAGAACCCAAATTGGGTTGTTTTTTTAGCCCAGTATTATTTGGATTGTAGTCCTCTATTTTTCAATACACTATACAACTTCCTCTTTTAAAGCATCTTTCTCATCAATATAATACTTATTATAATCCTGATTCCACCAGGCAGTCATTGTTGTATTCTGTTTGTGTTCACGTTATATTGAAGTCATACTGTTTCTTTTTTTTTTTTTACTGTTATGTACTTTTGTTTGCGTCTTATGTCTCGTCTTGTTCTGTCTTTTAACTTAATGTACAAATCAGATCATTGGACTCACTGGTGTGGATGTCTGCGTCGACCTTGCCAACGTTGACTGGAGACCCTATACTTTTCAGCTCCGCCCCGATTTCGTACCACACTGGGTCCAACAGCTTGCAATCGGTACACCAGGGTGCGTAAAACTGACACAAATCAAATGGAGCACAATCACCATAATGTAATGCATTTCTTCTTCTACTCTCCAATATAACATGTTTGAAACAAAAACACAATACAGTGCCTTGCAAAAGTATTCATCCCCCTTGGAGTTTTTCATATTTTGTTGCATTACAACCTGTAATTTAAATTAATTTTCATTTGGATTTCATGTAATGGACATACACAAAATAGTCCAAATTGGTGAAGTGAACTGAATTTTTTTTTTTTTAAATAACTTGTTTCAAAATATTCTAGAAAATAAATAACGGAAAAGTGGTGCGCGCATATGTATTCACCCCCTTTGCAATGAAGCCCCTAAATAAGATCTGGTTCAACCAATTACCTTCAGAAGTCACATAATTAGTTCAATAAAGTCCACCTGTGCGCAATCTAAGTGTCACATGATCTGTCACATGATCTCAGTATATATACACCTGTTCTGAAAGGCCCCAGAGTCTGCAACACCACCAAGCAAGCGGCACCATGAAGACCAAGGAGCTCTCCAAACAGGTCAGGGACAAAGTTGTGGAGAAGTACAGATCAGGGTTGGGTTATAAAAAAATATCTGAAACTTTGAACATCCCACAGAGCACCATTAAATATATTATTTAAAAAATGAAAGAATATGGCACCACAACAAACCTGCCAAGAGAGGGCCGCCCACCAAAACTCACAGACCAGGCAAGGAGGGCATTAATCAGAGAGGCAACAAAGAGACCAAAGATAACCCTGAAGGAGCTGCTAAGCTCCACAGCGGAGATTGGAGTATCTGTCCATAGGACCACTTTAAGCCGTACACTCCACAGAGCTGGGCTTTACGGAAGTGTGTGTAGAAAAAAGCCATTGCTTAAAGAAAAAAATAAGCAAACATGTTTGGTGTTCGCCAAAAGCCATGTGCGAGACTCCCCAAACATATGAAAGAAGGTACTCTAGTCAGATGAGACTAGAATTTAGCTTTTTGGCCATCAAGGGAAACGTTAGTCTGGCGCAAACCCAACACCTCTCATCACCCCGAGAACACCATCCCCACAGTGAAGCATGGTGGTGGCGGCATCATGTTGTGGGGATGTTTTTCATCGGCAGGGACTGGGAAACTGGTCAGAATTTAAGGAATGATGGATGGCGCTAAATACAGGGACATTTTTGGGGGAAACCTGTTTCAGTCTTCCAGAGATTTGAGACTGGGACGGAGGTTCACCTTCCAGCAGGACAATGACCCTAAGCATACTGCTAAAGCAACACTCAAGTGGTTTAAGGGGAAACATTTAAATGTCTTGGAATGGCCTAGTCAAAGCCCAGACCTCAATCCAATTGAGAATCTGTGGTATGACTTAAAGATTGCTGTACACCAGCGGAACCCATCCAACTTGAAGGAGCTGGAGTAGTTTTGCCTTGAAAAATGGGCAAAAATCCCAGTGGCTAAATGTGCCAAGCTTATAGAGACATACCCCAAGAGACTTGCAGCTGTAATTGCTGCAAAAGGTGACTTTGGGGGGGTGAATATTTATGCACGCTCAAGTTTTCTGTTTACTTGTCTTATTTCTTGTTTGTTTCACCAAAAAAAATATTTTGCATCTTCAAAGTGGTAGGCATGTTGTGTAAATCAAATGATATAAAACCCAAAAAATCCATTTTATTTCCAGGTTGTAAGGCAACAAAATAGGAAAAATGCCAAGGGGGGTGAATACTTTCGCAACCCACTGTATACATGATAAAAACGACACACTAACTATGAAAACCAATATCTGATACTACACATCAAAATTGCATTAGGCCTGTGTTCCAGTCTGTTTGTGCTTTAGTCCAGGGTTTCCCAAACTCGGTCCTCGGAACAGCAGAACTAGTTCCTCGGAACAGCAGAACTTGATCCTGGGGCCAGCAGAACTCGATCCTAGGGCCAGCAGAACTCGGTCCTGGGGCCCCCACATATATATATTTTTTTGCCCTAGCACTACTCAGCTGATTCAAATAATCAAAGTTGAATGATGAGTTGGTTATTTGAATCAGCTGTGTGGTGCTAGGGCAAAAAACCAAAACGTGCACCCGAGGGGGCCCCAGGACCAAGTTTGGGAAACCCTGCCTTAGCCTCTGTGTTTGTTTGATTCATGTAAACCATGACAGTGATAAAAGAAGAGTTGGCTACAGCACATACAGCATGGGATCCGTGTGTGTGTGTGTGTGTGTGTGCCTGTGCCTGTGTGACACCACACTAGTGTGATGAACATGTATTTCAATGTCCCCTCTTGCATTCTCTTGATGTAGGCCTAACTTACACACTGCTTCTTCACGCAATCATTATAAGGGCCTTTCTTAAAAAGTCACGTCCATACTTACTTCAATCAGCCATATCTCATCAGGCTTTCTTGTGTCTTTAAACCTGCAAATTAGTAATAGAAATCAACAACCATTGGTAAATCTATACAATGGAAATTTATTTTATTAGGAACTTTTCACAATCCTTAATAGGTGGTCTACTGGTATATCAACTTGATAGTTAAGGACCATGGACAGATGGCAGTAGTGGTGCCATATTAAGGTGGTGTGCATTACAGCAGTCTACTTCGATATTCCGTTATCAAAGTAGATACAATTTACAGTAGCCTTTCAGCATTATTATCAAAGCAATTCATCTAGCAACGTCTTTCGAATTAATAGAAATAACTTACGTGTCATCGAGCTCTTCAACGAAGGCTGATACCGTAGCTATACTAAACAAAACTGTCAGAGAAACTAGAGGCATACAGAGGAAACGTTACTATAAGGACGCAACTGACACAACCCAAATAGAATAATTAAAACAGGCTAGTTTTAAAACATTGCTAGTTAAGAACATTAAACTATTAACCGGACCAACATGAGAAATTCGAGTTCAAAATACACTATAATCAACAGTGCCATCACAAATTTCTATTGACATTATTTAATAGCCTACCTGTGCACACGACAATGAACTTTTCATTCGCCATAATTTTCCCTCAATGATTTATCCAATAATCAATCCATCCGCAAATTGTGTGACGCTGATCCAAATCTGTGTGTCTCGGTTTCTATGCAGCGCTAAGAACGGCCATAAGGCCACGAGTCCCGGAACTGTCTGTCAAAGTAAAAGCCTTAGAGATCCTATTAATGAAGGTTAATGTCCATTCTAGTCTTCTATTCCTAATTATATGGTAAAATACCCTTTTAAAATGGAAAGTTATTGGATGGGGGAATCGAACTCGAACGTATAAGACCTGTGTATCGGTTATGACATGACATAAGCTGCACTAATGGAATTTTAGGCTATGTTAACATTTGCGTCGTTGGGTCCACTGGTTAACCTTAGAGAGCGGCTTAAAATGGTTTTCACACCAGGACTTTTAATGTGATGTAGGCCTAAAGTAATCGGGAGCAAACGCCAACTTTACATTTACGTCATTTAGCAGCCGCTCTTATCCAGAGCGATTTACAGGAGCAATTAGGGTTATGTGCCTTGCACATCGACAGATTTTTCACCTAGTCGGCTCGGGGATTAGAACCAGCGACCTTTCGGTTACTCGCACAACGCTCTTACCCACTAAGCTACCTGCCGCCAACTGTTGTATAATCTTGCCACCCCAGCTGCATTTGGATATGGAGATGTGATAAGAACGCAAAGAATGATACGTTTTCTCTCTCTATTGAACATTTATGCCTAGTAATTTATTTGAAATAGCTTTCGGAAAACTATCATTGAAATAAAACTAAAAAGATTTAAAAGAACACATATTTTTTCAATAAATATTTAGATTGAAAACATTTTATAGCATTCTAATTTTCAAAATACAATTACAGAAAAAAAATTACATTTGACACACGCACTACATCATCGACTCCGTCATCCTCATTGTGGGCATCACGCGCATGCTGGTCATCTATGCCCTCTGCTCTGTCACAGCCACACCCTCCACACACCTGGCCTTCCTGTTCGTGGTCAACCTGGCCTTCCTGCTCGTGGTCAACCTGGCCTTCCTGTTCGTGGTCAACCTGGCCTTCCTGTTCGTGGTCAACCTGGCCTTCCTGGTCGTGGTCAACCTGGCCTTCCTGGTCGTGGTCAACCTGGCCTTCCTGGTTGTGGTCAACCTGGCCTTCCTGGTCGTGGTCAACCTGGCCTTCCTGGTCCTGGTCAACCTGGCCTTCCTGGTCCTGGTCAACCTGGCCTTCCTGTTCGTGGTCAACCTGGCCTTCCTGGTCCTGGTCAACCTGGCCTTCCTGGTCCTGGTCAACCTGGCCTTCCTGGTCGTGGTCAACCTGGCCTTCCTGGTCGTGGTCAACCTGGCCTTCCTGGTCGTGGTCAACCTAGCCGTGGCCGACTTCCTCATGTCGCTGGACCCAGTCCCCAGTCTTCTTGTGGTGGAAAAAGTACCCATTTGTCATACTTGAGTAAAAGTAAAGATACCTTAATAGAAAATTACTCAAGTAAAAGTGAAAATCACCCAGTAAAACACTACTTTAGTAAAGTCTAGAAGTATTTGGTTTTAAATATACTTAAATATCAAAAGTAAACGTAATTGCTAAAATATACTTAAGTATCAAAAGTAAAAGTATAAATAATTTCAAATTACTTTTATTAAGCAAACCAGATGGCACAATTATTATTATTATATACAACACTCAGACATAATTTATAAACGAAGCATGTGTGTTTAGTGAGTCACTAGATCAGAGGCAGTAAAGATGACCAGGGATGTTCTCTTGATAAGTGTGTGAATTGGAACATTTTCCTGTTCTGCTAAGCATTCAAAATGTAAAGAGTACTTTTGGGTGTCAGGGAAAATGTATGGAGTAAAAAGTACATTATTTTGTTTAGGAATGTAGTGAAGTAAAAGTTGTCAAAAATATAAATAGTAAAGTACAGATACCCCCCAAAAAACTACTTAAGTAGTACTTTAAAGTATTTTTACTAAAGTACTTTACATCCCTGAATTTAGGCTTTTAGCTTAATGACAAAACTAGCAATGAAAAAATATGCAAATTGTTAAGAAAACACCTAAATATACAATTTGTTTTACAATAATCATTCTGGGTGTTCGTTATATTAGAAATACAGTTCATAGGCCTATAAGAAATACAGAACAACTTAGTAAACCTGTGGTAAAATATTGTATTCATTTATTTAACCTTTATTTAAATCAGGAAGTCTCTTAAAACGAATATTCTCTTTCAACGGAGACCTTGCCAAGACAGCAGCTTTACAAATGTATAAAAGTGACATATTAAAAACAGGCAACACAACAAGTAATATATAAATCTACACAAAATACATAATGCAAATGCTTTAGGCTACGTTTAATGCTTGAAAATCAGCAAGTAATAATCAATCTCAGTAAACATTTCTTCAGGTTAGAGCGGCACATGTGGCCAGGTGAGTGAATTAGAACAGAAGTTTACCTCAGTTGTTTTAAAAACATCTGTCCCCTCCTCATCCCCTTCCTTCCACCTGTATTGATTTAGGAAATACTTGACAGGTGAAAACAACATGCCGAAAGATCCTCATTGTATGGCTTTTATCTGATCGGTTCTTTCAGATCAATGCAATGAGAGGAGTTGAGGAGAGGATATACTTGTTAGACAATTGAAAAAGAGCCTAAATTCAGTTACCAGGGAGCAAGAGATCTTTACTAGAGGTCTGCCGAGTAGTCAGACAAAAATTGGCAATTTTCTGGATACGATTATTTACATTTACATTTACATCATTTAGCAGACGCTCTTATCCAGATTATGATCCGAGTATTTTTTGTAATTATCCATGATCGGGAAAAAAAAAGTACTTTTCGGGTGCCAGCACGCATCTTTCTCATGTCAATCAGTCAGTCGAGGTGCTACGTGGTCTAAATAACTCAACTGGCTAGTTTGCCTGTCTATAAAGGGAAGGGCGGGCTGTACGTTGATCCTGCTGCTCTGATTGGATAGAGTGAAGCTGTGTTTGATCATTTCACACGATCGCTGTCACGTCTATTTTTCGGTCTTGATCATTCAGACTGCTGCTGCCTCCTGTTAGCCTGCTACTATGATAACTGAAATGGTAAGGACGTTCGCTATCAAGCTGTCAATGTGCATAATATCTAACAAGTGGGGCGAAGGTAGGGAAAAAAATATGAAACGCCGACGAGAATTCTGACTGATAGCAAACTTGTGTGCCTGCTGCAAATTGAAGACAGACACAGGTCAAACACAGACACACCCCTCTGCAGCTCGTAATCTGCAGCTTGTTTGGTCTATGAATGTGCAGGGAGATATTTTGACAACATCTATTTAGGCATTGACTATCAACTGTCAATTTACGGATACGATTACGAATATGAGTATGGCCATGTCGGCACACCACTAATCTTTACCATCAGATTGAAAAAGAGCCTAAATTCTGTTACTAGGGAGCAGGATATCTTTACCATCAAATTGAAAAAGAGCCTAAATTCAGTTACCAGGGAGCAGGAGATCATTACCATCAGATGGGCCTGCATCAAGCACATCTCCTTCAAACACCATTGAGGTGCTTGAAATGCTGCTAACCCTGAGGCTGTCAGACAACACTCCCGCTTTATGCCCGGCTACCACGCCTGCTGACTGCTGATTGGGGATGACCGTATCTGTGGCGATCTCCGTGGAGACACGTCGGTCGAAGGGCAGTGAGTTGATGCTGGAGCCGTTGGCCTCACTCTCAATCCAGCACGAGTCTGTGTCGGAGGCTGACGAGAGGCGTTCGTTGGCACGTGCACCGGCGACCATGCCCGCTCCCGCACCCACACCCGTACCCAGGGTGCACTGGCTGGTGAGGGTGGGCCGTCGAGAGCTAAGGGAGGCGTCACTGTTGGAGCTGAAGGATGAACGCAGGTCCTTGTCGCCCACACGCAGCAGCGAGCGTAGCGCGGGCACGTAGCGGGCGATTGCGATGCGGTACTTGGGGTGCGTGATGGCGTAGATGATGGGGTTGTGGATGGCCGAGGCCTTGGCGATGATGTCGGGCACTGAGTTCATGTAGGGCGTCAGCAGGTGGGCATAGCCTGCCGTGGCGACCAGCGCCACCACCGAGTAGGGGGACCAAGACACGACGAAGAGCAGGATGACCACCAGCGCCACTTTTGGCCATGCGCCACTCGCCGCACAGCCGCTCATACGCCTTGTACTTCTCGCCGCAGTCCAGCCACCGCACATCTCGGCCTGCCCGGCGGATGGCGCGTGGTCTTCTGTAGCTCAATTGGTAGAGCACGGCGCTTGGAACGCCAGGGTAGTGGGTTCGATCCCCGGGACCACCCATACGTAAAAATGTATGCGCTCATGACTGTAAGTCGCTTTGGATAAAAGCGTCTGCTAAATGGCATATTATTATTATTATCATTATTAAGATGGCTATGTAGCAGCCGCCGATCACCCCTAGCGGGATTAAGAAGACGAAGGTGAAGAGGAAGATGGTGTAGTCCCAGCTGCACGACGTCTGCAGGCCCTCGGGCACGTAGGCGCTCCACCCCAGGCTCCACCCCAGGCTCCACCCCAGGCTCCACCCCAGGCTCCAGCCCAGGCTCCACCCCAGGCTCCACCCCAGGCTCCAGCCCAGGCTCCACCCCAGGCTCCAGCCCAGGCTCCACCCCAGGCTCCACCCCAGGCTCCACCCCAGGCTCCAGCCCAGGCTCCAGCCCAGGCTCCACCCCAGGCTCCAGAGCCAACAGGCTATCAACATGACTATGACCCACCGCCGGTTCATGCTGCCCAGCGAGGCCAGCGGCCCAGGTGATGGCCAGGCAGCGGTCAACGGCGATGGCTGTCAGCGTCATCATGGAGAACATGCCGAAGAGGGCGCCGCAGAAGGCACAGAGCTCACAGGCGCGCTCGCCGAACACCCAGCGGCGGTGCAGCGAGGCCACGAAGAAGACGGGGGACTGGGTCAGCGACGTAAAGAAGTCGGCGACGGCCAGGTTGACCACGAACAGGTTGCCCGGTGTGTGGAGGGTGCGGCTGCGGCAGAAGGCATAGATGACCAGAGCGTTACCCAGCATGCCCGTGATGCCCACCATGAGGATGACCGTGCCGATGATGTGGTGCGTATGGTCGGAAACGGGATGCGGTGGCTCCGGGTGGAAGGGCAGGTGGGTTGGCCCATGGCCGGGCACATTATCAAGTTTATAGTTCCTGGAGGTTGAGAGGTGCTCCTTAAAAACCCCTGTGCAGTTGAGCTCCCCCGGTGGGCAAAAGGCCCCTTTTCTGGTCGAATTATTATTTTCACTTCTTCAGTGAACTATCCCCCTACAAAGTTTTCTGCCTTTATCTGAAAAAGGTAGACAAAGTAGACAATGCAAAACATAGATGAGGATGTCCTTCCTGGACAAACAGTTTAGTCCAGTTTAGAGCAGTTTATCTCAATGAATTCAATTCAACTTCAAAAGGAAGAAAATCATAAGTAAAGTCCTGCAGCTCATTTCCCAGCTCTGTGATTCCTCTTCCCTCCGCCTACTACATACCCCGAACCACATCGGCTCAATATATACTGATAGAAGATTTTCTAGACTGTTATTGACCAGACCCCTGACTGCTCTATTTTCATACTCTGGTTGGCACTGGTTGTCTCGGTTGTGTTGTGTTGGTGGTGGTGACTCATCAATGAAAGAAATAAAAAAAAAAACTCATTGACATATTTAAAGGTATAATTCACCCACATTGCAAAATTACACATTACATTACAATAAACAACGCATGGTTGTGATCTCTCCTTGTCCATAGTCTGCTTACAGACTTTGTAATTTGGGTGGACCATCCCTGTAACTCACTCTAATAAATGCACTATAACCCCATTCACACAGCTATGGCATTCTTTCTCGTGATTAGTCAGTAGGCTTTTCCATTCCTACTTCCTATTTTTCATTATCACCACCTGGTATGGCAACTGCACCGCCCGCAATCGCAGGGCTCTCCAGAGGGTGGTGCGGTCTGCCCAACGCATCACCGGGGGCAAACTACCTGCCCTCCAGGACACCTACAGCACCCGATGTCACAGGAAGGTCAAAAAGATAATCAAGGACAACAACTACCCGAGCCACTGCCTGTTCACCCCGCTATCATCCAGAAGGCGAGGTCAGTACAGCTGCATCAAAGCTGGGACCGAGAGAATGAAAAACAGCGTCTATCTCAAGGCCATCAGACTCTTAAATAGCCATCACTAGCACATTAGAGGCTGCTGCTCTATATACATAGACTTTAAATCACTTGCTACTTTAATAATTGCACACTAGTCACTTTAATAATGTTAACATATTTTGTATTACTCATCTCATATGTATATATTGTATTCTGTTCTGTTCTACTGTATCTTAGTCCATGCCACTCTGACATTGCTCATCCATATATTTATATATTCTTAATTCCATTCCATTACCCTAGATTAGTGTGTATTGTGTGTATTGTTGTGAATTGTTAGACATTACTGCACTGTTGGAGCTAGAAACACAAGCATTTCACTACACCCGCAATAACATCTGCTAAACACGTGTATGTGACCAATAACATTTGATTTCCATAAGTGTTCACACCTCTGAGTCAATACTTTGTAGAAGCACTTTTGTCAGCGCTTACTGCTGTGAGTCTTGCTGGGTAAGTCTCTAAGAGCTGTCCACACCTGGATTGTGCAACATTTGCCCATTAATCTTTTTCAAAATTCTACAACCATTTTCAGGTCTTGCCATAGATTTTCAAGCAGATTTAAGTCAAAACTGTAACTCGGCCACTCAGGAACATTCACTGTCTTCTTGGTAAGCAACTGCAGTGTAGATTTGGCCTGTTTTAGGTCATTGTCCTGCTGAAAGGTGAATTAATCTCCCAGTTTCTGGTGGAAAGCAGACTGAACCAGGTTTTCCTCTAGGATTTTGCCTGTGCTTAGCTCCATTCCGTTTCTTTTTATCCTGAAAAACGATTACAAGCATACACATAACATGATGCAGCTACCGCTATGCTTGAAAATATGGAGAGTGGTACTCTGTAATGTGTTGTATTGGATTTGGCCCAAACATAACACTTTGTATTCAGAACAAAAAGTTAATTGCTTAGCAAAATGTTTTGCAGTATTACTTTAATGCCTCATTGCATGTTTTGGAATATGTTTTATTCTGTACAGGCTTCCTTCTTTTCACTCTGTCATTTAGGTTAGTATTTAGGAGTAACTACAATGTTGTTGATCCATCCTCAGTCTCCTATCACAGCCATCAAACTCTGTAACTGTTTTAAAGTCACCATTGGCCTCATGGTGAAATCCCTGAGCGATTACCTTCGTCTCCGGCAACTGAGTTAGGAAGGACGATATCTTTGTAGTGACTGGGTGTATTGATACACCATCCACATTGTAATTAATAACTTCACTGTGCTCAAACGGATATTCAATGTCTGCTTTTTTATTTTTACCCGTTGACCAATAGGTGCCCTTCTTTGCAAGGTATTGGAAAGCCTCCCTGGTCTTTGTGGTTGAATCTGTGTTTAAAATTCACTGCTTGACTGGGGGACCTTACAGATAATTGTATGTGTGGGGTACAGAGATAAAGTAGTCATTCAAAAATCATGTTAAACACTATTATTGCACATACAGTGGGGAAAAAAGTATTTAGTCAGCCACCAATTGTGCAAGTTCTCCCACTTAAAAAGATGAGAGAGGCCTGTAATTTTCATCACAGGTACACGTCAACTATGACAGACAAATTGAGAAAAATAAATCCAGAAAATCACATTGTAGGATTTTTAATGAATTTATTTGCAAATTATGGTGGAAAATAAGTATTTGGTCACCTACAAACAAGCAAGATTTCTGGCTCTCACAGACCTGTAACTTCTTCTTTAAGAGGCTCCTCTGTCCTCCACTGGTACCTGTATTAATGGCACCTGTTTGAACTTGTTATCAGTATAAAAGACACCTGTCCACAACCTCAAACAGTCACACTCCAAACTCCACTATGGCCAAGACCAAAGAGCTGTCAAAGGACACCAGAAACAAAATTGTAGACCTGCACCAGGCTGGGAAGACTGAATCTGCAATAGGTAAGCAGCTTGGTTTGAAGAAATCAACTGTGGGAGCAATTATTAGGAAATGGAAGACATACAAGACCACTGATAATCTCCCTCGATCTGGGGCTCCACGCAAGATCTCACCCTGTGGGGTCAAAATGATCACAAGAACGGTGAGCAAAAAATCCCAGAACCACACAGGGGGACCTAGTGAATGACCTGCAGAGAGCTGGGACCAAAGTAACAAAGCCTACCATCAGTAACACACCATGCCTAGCCAGGACTCAAATCCTGCAGTGACAGACGTGTCCCCTGCATAAGCCAGTACATGTCCAGGCCCGTCTGAAGTTTACTAGAGTGCATTTGGATGATCCAGAAGAGGATTGGGAGAATGTCATATGGTCAGATGAAACCAAAATATAACTTTTTGGTAAAAACTCAACTCGTCGTGTTTGGAGGACAAAGAATGCTGAGTTGCATCCAGAGAACACCATACCTACTGTGAAGCATGGGGGTGGAAACATCATGCTTTGGGGCTGTTTTTCTGCAAAGGGACCAGGACGACTGATCCGTGTAAAGGAAAGAATGAATGGGGCCATGTATCGTGAGATTTTGAGTGAAAACCTCCTTCCATCAGCAAGGGCATTGAAGATGAAACATGGCTGGGTCTTTCAGCATGACAATGATCCCAAACACACCGCCCGGGCAACAAAGGAGTGGCTTCGTAAAGAAGCATTTCAAGGTCCTGGAGTGGCCTAGCCAGTCTCCAGATCTCAACCCCATAGAAAATCTTTGGAGGGGAGTTGAAAGTCCGTGTTGCCCAGCGACAGCCCCAAAACATCACTGCTCTAGAGGAGATCTGCATGGAGGAATGGGCCAAAATTGTAACGATCCCGGCTGTCTGAGTCGGGTCCTGTCTGATGACGCAGTGTTCCTGTTCGTAATCTCCAGTTTCCCGAGGGTTCGGGAACGCTCCGGGGAGCGCTCTTGTGTTCCGCACCTGCATCCCATCAGCAATCTGCACACCTGGTCCTGATCATCACCCTTCTTAGGGCTCTGGCCGAACATCCAGTTCCTGCCGGATCGTTAGCCATGAACAGTATGTTTGTCAGCGTATCAGCCTTGAGTTCTAGCGTTAGTTTTTGTTGTTTTGCACCTTGTTGATTTGCTGTGTACTCACCTCCGTTTTGTTCTGTCTGCAGTCTCTCACCCGGAACCTTCACCCAACCTCTGCCTGATGGTCGGCGGCTGCCGAGCCATGTCTGGACCTACCACTGCACCCTCAACAACCCATCCACGCCACCCGCTCTGTCCCTGGATTATTCAGCCTCACTCGGGAGTCAATTAATAAACACTCACCTTTTGCTCTAAGTACCTTGTCCTGGTCTGCTTCTGGGTTCTGGCGTAGTAAACCGTGACAAAAATACCAGCAACAGTGTGTGAAAACCTTGTGAAGACTTACAGAAAACGTTTGACCTGTGTCATTGCCAACAAAGGGTATATAACAAAGTATTGAGAAACTTTTGTTATTGACCAAATACTTATTTTCCACCATAATTTGCAAATAAATTCATAAAAAATCCTACAATGTGATTTTCTGGATTTCTTTTTTCTCATTTTGTCTGTCATAGTTGACGTGTACCTATTATGAAAATTACAGGCCTCTCTCATCTTTTTAAGTGGGAGAACTTGCACAATTGGTGGCTGACTAAATACTTTTTTTCCCCACTGTAGAGAGAGTCCATGCAACTTATTATGTGACTTGGTAAGCAAATGTTTACTTATTTAGGCTTGCCATAACATTTTACATTACATTTACGTCATTTAGCAGACGCTCTTATCCAGAGCGACTTAACAAAAGGGGTTGAATACTTATTGACTTAAGACATTTCAGCTTTTCATTTTGAATTAATTTGTAAAAGATGTCAAAAACATAATTCCACTTGGACATTATGGGGTGTTGTGTGTAGGCCAGTGACAAAAAATATCAAATTAATCTATTTTAAATTCAGGCTGTAACACAAAATGTGGAAAAAATCAAGGTGCGTGAATACTTTCTGAAGGCACTGCATGGTAAAAAACAACAACAACTGGAAATCAACTAATCCTCCATCGTTAACACAATGGAAAGATAAAATGCTTTATTATCTAAATGTTGTAAGTGCATGGGCCACGGAGAGAAACAAAATGGTGCAGTTTGAGGCCATGTGGCGTAGAGTGATTCGGGCTCTGGAGATGGGGGTGTGAGCAGGTGGGTCTGGACAGGGGTGATGTTGTGGATGTTTGTGTGCGTCTGTATGCTGTCGTTTGTATGTGTACGTTTTGTATTGTAAAAAAAAATAAAAAATACATCTTACAAAAAAAATAATAAAAAAAATCAATATAGGGCAAACAAAAGGGACAGATCGATTTTAAAGGTAATTTGTAAAAACATGTCACTGCTCTCCCTTTCTGGGGTCAGTCGAGGGCTCTGAGAGGAAAAACTAATTTTTTTTGTCCTCAAAATCCCAGGAACGGATCGGTTGAGGTGCTTGTAATGTGTCTAATCAATATGGAAGCAGGCTAAAATGCAGAGCAGGGTGTTTATTTTCCGACCGCTGTGTGTAAACAGATCTATTAGACCCTCCCTTCCCGCAGCGTTTACTGACCTGAACTCTAACGTTATCATCTTTATTTTCAGTACGTTATACAACATTAACATTTTACGTTAAAAGCCAAGAACCGATCAGGTAAAAAATAAATGAACAGGTACTTTTTTTTTACCCTTCCATCATTAAGGATAGACACAGTTCATTTGTAGAAACATTTAAATTATAAATATTATTTGAATCCTAGGTCTGACTCCCAGTCAGCTATAGCCCACAGAGCATATTGCACGTTCACAAAAGGCTAATCTGTTAAACTTTTAAGATCTTTACTTTAGGATTCTTCAAATAGAGCTGTTGTTTTTCTATGTACTAGTTGGAATGATTTATGAATGTATCGTTTAGCTAGTTCAGAGTGACCACCTTCAGGAGACACTTGAAACCCCTACCTCTTTAAGGATTACCTGGGATAGTATAAAAGTAATTTTTAAAGACAATTGAGACTTACATTAGTGATTTACCACAATAGTTAACGATTTAACTACAGCTTCCTATAGGTGATGAGTCTAAGTCTCGACCCCTTGACCACTTCATTCCTCGCCATGAACATACAGAAGTAAATTCAAGCCATTACATTATACTCTTTTATTTTTAGTGGATTTTATACACAGATTTTGTATTTATTTATACAACATTTACGTTAATGTTAAAAGCCAACAAAAGATCCGGTCAAAACATGAATACCAGTTCCTTGTTTACCTTTTCAGTCATTGACGATAGAGACGTTAGGCAACTCTTTTTATAACAACTCGAAAAAACCAAATACTGCACTGTTACTCTAAGAAGGTGTTACTTCGGCAAATTATATGAAATGACACAAGTGCAAAAATGATCAGGAAACCAATGGATGGCAAGATGAAGACACACAGGCTGTATCTCATATTGATATTGATCATTGTACTGCAATGTTGAGTGAGCTAGCGAACAAGCATTTCACTGCACCTTTTACACCTGCTGTAAATGGTGTATGTGACGAATAAGCTGGTATTTGATTTGATTAGTCTAAAATGGCTTTCTCTACTTGTCTACTTTTCTTCATTTACACTGGCGTAAAATAACTGTATTGGACTAGCGTAAAGAACTGGATTGGACTGGCACAAAGAACTGTATTGGACTGGCGTAAAGAACTGGATTGGACTGGCGTAAAGAACTGGATTGGACTGGCATAAAGAACTGTATTGGACTAGCGTAAAGAACTGGATTGGAGTGGCGTAAAGAACTGGATGGGATTTACTTAAAGAACTGGATTGGACAGTCATAAAATAACTGGATTGGACTGGCGTAAAATAACTGGATTGGACTCGCGTAAAGAACTGGATTGGATTTACATAAAGAACTGGATGGGATTTACTTAAAGAACTGGATGGGATTTACTTAAAGAACTGGATTGGACTAGCGTAACGAACTGGATTGGATTTACTTAATGAACTGGATTGGACTAGCGTAAAGAACTTGATTGGAGTAGAGTAAAGAACTGGATGGGATTTACTTAAAGAACTGGATCTAGTATAGGCTTCACTACATTCCTTTTACCTTTGCAGTTTGTTACAGATCAATGCAGATGAAGGAGAGGAGACGAGGAGAGAAAGCCACTATCGAGATGCACCCAAAGAACTGCAGGAAACATATCTGGGATGTGCTTTTTCCTCATTGGCCAGTTTATGGCAGTGTTGTGCAGCTTACATTCTAGACTGGGGCACCAAATTCCAATGTGGGCCCCATTCAGACTTGAGATACACACTTTACTTACTTATTCTCTTTTATGTACTGTTTTCTCACTGTGCATTCTGACATCAGAATTAATCCTACGGCAATGTGGGCTCCAACAAGATATGCGATAGGGGTAGAGATCCATGGAAATGTGTTGGGGTCTGGTCTGGTGGTAGTGCTGGCCCCCCAGACCACACATTGCCCGCCACTCACTTTCTGTGCTATATCCCTCTGATCTATCTCCCCATCTCCAACCAGTATTTATCAACAAAACTTTAACATAGCATAATTCCAGGATGTGAAACCCTAGAATAAGGTGAGAGAACCTATTCAACTGCATGTGGGAAAACACATCTGGTGATTTAAACTCCATAGGAATAGACATCAGTTCTCACTGCAATGCAATGGACAACTTTGATAAGAGTTAGTATATTGGTTCATCAGTTTGGAGAACGGGTATTTTTTATTCGACTGTCATCGTGGCACAAATGTGAAACCATTTGAATCTAGCAGCAGCAGTCTGTAACCAACATCATTTGGATCGGACCAGTGAATCTAGCAGCATCAGTCTGTAACCAGGGTTTGGGACAGGTTACTTTCTAAATGTAATCCGTTGCAGTTACTAGTTACACTGTATGGCCAAAAGTACTGTACCTTTCTAAAAATTGTAATCAGTAACGTAACCTTTGGATTACGTAATCTGATTACTTGGATGACTTTCCCCTTTAAGAGGCATTAGAAGAAGACTAAAAGGATCCATCAACAAATATGTCCGCCGCTGCCGTTCACTCCAGAATATCAGTCTCGTAGGTCAGTAGTTGGTAGTAGGTCAGATTAGGGAAATACGTTTCTTGGTTTTCGGCACTATCATCCGTTGATGCTGTCTCAACGAGGTCCAGGGTCTCCTTAAACCCAGATTGGGTATCGTACCTGAAAAAAAAACCCGATAGAAAATATGAAAATACGCCAAAGACAAGGCATTGGAAAATGTAATGTAAGAAAGTTGCAGGCATGTTGATGGTTGGTGACTTGTTCTGTGTGAAAGAAGACAAATGGAAGAACAGACCAAAAAACGATATTAACGTTTATTTTCTTCATTCGTCCGCTGTTGATACGGTCCCGAAATCTTTTGCATGTCAGCAGTCAAGTTTTCAAGATATTGGAATTAAAACGAAGCAAAGTGTCACCGGCCACATCATCATGATAATGAAAAATGCAGTGCAACCTGCCTTTCATTAAAGGGGAAGTTCACCTTAAACGTAGACTTTTTTTCAGACTTAGGCTGTTGTCGGTTCATCCAGACAGTTGTAAAGTAATTTCAACTGTTTTTTTTTTAGCAATGTCCAGCATCCCATGGCTATAATATTTGGAGCAAAGCAATGTTAATGGAAACGGATAGATCCCCCCTATCAGTGCACTCATAAGCATGGGGAAAGAGATGTGGAGCGAAGTAAAGGGACCTGACTTCTTGAAACTGGATGCTCTTTCCCCATGCCTTTTGAGTGCACCACTACCTGAGTCCATCCAGTTCCATTAGCATTGCTACATGCTCTGAAAATGCTAACCAGGAAATGCTGAATGTAATTAGCTAAATAACCACCCAGTGAGCTAAAGACGTTGAAAACCAAAAAGGATGACCTTTTCAACCCAAAATATGTATATTCAATGTATTTTGCTCACAGGGCAACTGTCTGGACAAATTGAGTCAAAAAAAAAATAGGAAACTTTATTTTAGGTGAACTAACTCTTTAAAAATAATATATGTATCATCATTTTCTCAACCACAGACAAGACTGTATGTGTAATCACAATGCATAGTAACATAAGGTAAAATACATACGAGATACAATAAACAGGACTGTCCACAAGATGAAAATTACAGTGTGATTTACAACAGTATGAAATAAAACTAGTAAAGTTGAATAATGAAAGAAAGGACGATGACGACTCACCCAAAACCCGCAGACTCTGTACACGTGGACACTGACAGGGCTCTGTGTCTATCCTGTGGTGCACTGTAGTCATAGAAAATGGTCTCTGTGTTAGCCAGACAAAACCCATTGCACCTCATGATATCTGTAAAGCAAAAAAAAGGCACAATAAGTTTGATAATATTCCGATAATGTTCTGGGTCATGTTCGGTAGGGTACACCGCAGCGAAGCGCTTTGCAACAGAAAACTACAATCTTTGCTGTAGCATTTTCCCGCGGCACCTCCTTTCCGAAGACACTGTAGATCGTTAGTATCTTTCAGAGAAATGCTATAACTGCAATACTGGGGGGCATGATCTCAACCCCGAATCCAGCTTAAACCGTCGGCGTCTCAGTTGTTTTCTTACTCATCGCACCAACAAATTGAAGAATAACCAATTGTTTGTGATTTAGAAAACGTATGAGAACAAGTACAACCTTCAGCGCACAATGTCCAGGGGGGCGAGCACGCTCTACCACCTATGGGACAGTTTAGTTGGTGCAGCGTAAGACAGTCTTGTTTTCCAATGGTTTGTTTTAGTAGTGTGAATCGTTCCTGTTCACACCGAGGTGAAGAGTGGAATAATTGAAAGAATGAATCTCAGCCTGTGGACGGTAGGGATTAGAGCTGATTTCATTGGCCGTGTCAGGCGTGATTGTAGATCTTTCAACCGAAGTCGCGAGAGTGCGACTCCCCCATTGTTTGTTGTACCGAAGTTGACTGACTGAAAGGAAACTTCATTAGGGTGTTCAATGGTGAAGTCTGAAGTGCAATACACTTGAACAGTCATTAGGTGGCACTTGCATCACACTAGTCCAGCATGTCTTGATCGATGCGTTGCACTCTTTTGGTTTATAAAGCCCTCTTGCCCAAACTTCCGCCATATCTTACTTAAGTGTTAACCTACAGACAGACATACGTGCTACCAGACCTGGTCTCAGGGATGGCTAACTCTGGAGATCCATTCGATCTCCACTGAGTTAGATAAATCTGCTTTTAGTTTTTTGGCAACTTACTTGTGAAAAAAAAAAAATGCCTTTAGGGCAATTCAAACGGCTGATTGGGGCCATTTTTACTGAATAATGTTTTTTTTTTAATGACTGTTATTTATCTCTGTTTTGTTTTTCGTAGTGTATTGATCTGTAAATCATGTCAATTAAACTACACTGAACAACAATATATACGCAACATGTACAGTGTTGGTCCCATGTTTCATGAGCTAAAAAAAAATCCCAGAAATGTTCCATATGCACAAAAAGCTTATTTCTCTCAAATTTTGTGCACAAATTTGTTTACATCCCTTTTAGTGAGCATTTGTCCTTTGCCAAGATAATCCATCCACCTGATAGGTGTGGCATATCAAGAAGCTGATTAAACAGCATGACCATTACACAGGTGCACCTTGTACTGGGGACAATAAAAGGCCAATTAAAAAATGTACAGTTTTGTCACACAACACAATGCCACATACAGTGGGGAGAACAAGTATTTGATACACTGACAATTTTTCAGGTTTTCCTACTTACAAAGCATGTAGAGGTCTGTAATTTTTATCATAGGGACACTTCAACTGTGAGAGACGGAATCTAAAACAAAAATCCAGAAAATCACATTGTATGACTTTTAAGTAATTAATTTGCATTTTATTGCATGACATAAGTATTTGATCACCTACCAACCAGTAAGAATTCCGGCTCTCACAGACCTGTTAGTTTTTCTTTAAGAAGCCCTCCTGTTCTCCACTCATTACCTGTATTAACTGCACCTGTTTGAACTCGTTACCTGTATAAAAGACACCTGTCCACACACTCAATCAAACAGACTCCAACCTCTCCACAATGGCCAAGACCAGAGAGCTGTGTAAGGACATCAGGGATAAAATTGTAGACCTGCACAAGGCTGGGATGGGCTACAGGACAATAGGCAAGCAGCTTGGTGAGAAGGCAACAACTGTTGGCGCAATTATTAGAAAATGGAAGAAGTTCAAGATGACGGTCAATCACCCTCGGTCTGGTGCTCCATGCAAGATCTCACCTCATGGGGCATCAATGATCATGATGAAGGTGAGGGATCAGCCCAGAACTACACGGCAGGACCTGGTCAATGACCTGAAGAGAGCTGGGACAACAGTCTCAAAGAAAACCATTAGTAAATGGATTAAAATCCTGCAGCGCACGCAAGGTCCCCCTGCTCAAGCCAGCGCATGTCCAGGCCCATCTGAAGTTTGCCAATGACCATCTGGATGATCCAGAGGAGGAATGGGAGAAGGTCATGTGGTCTGATGAGACAAAAATCGAGCTTTTTGGTCTAAACTCCACTCCCGTGTTTGGAGGAAAAAGGAGGAAGAGTACAACCCCCAAGAACACCATCCCAACCATGAAGCATGGAGGTGGAAACATCATTCTTTGGGGATGCTTTTCTGCAAAGGGGCCAGGACGACTGCACCGTATTGAGGGGAAGATGGATGGGGCCATGTATCGCGAGATCTTGGCCAACAACCTCCTTCCCTCAGTAAGAGCATTGAAGATGGGTCGTGGCTGGGTCTTCCAGCATGACAACGACCCGAAACACACAGCCAGGGCAACTAAGGAGTGGCTCCGTAAGAAGCATCTCAAGGTCCTGGAGTGGCCTAGCCAGTCTCCAGACCTGAACCCAATAGAAAATCTTTGGAGGGGAGCTGAAAGTCCGTACTGCCCAGCGACAGCCCCGAAACCTGAAGGATCTGGAGAAGGTCTGTATGGAGGAGTGGGCCAAAATCCCTGCTGCAGTGTGTGCAAACCTGGTCAAGACCTACAGGAAACGTATGATCTCTGTAATTGCAAACAAAGGTTTCTGTACCAAATATTAAGTTCTGCTTTTCTGATGTATCAAATACTTATGTCATGCAATAAAATGCAAATTAATTACTTAAAAATCATACAATGTGATTTTCTGGATTTTTGTTTTAGATTCCGTCTCTCACAGTTTAAGTGTACCTATGATAAAAATTACAGACCTCTACATGCTTTGTAAGTAGGAAAACCTGCAAAATCGGCAGTGTATCAAATACTTGTTCTCCCCACTGTATGTCTCAAGTTTTGAGGGAGCGTGCAATTGGCATGCTGACTGCAGGAATGTGAATGTCCACCAGAGCTGTTGCCAGAGAATTTAATGTTAATTTTTCTACCATAAGCCTCCTCCAACGTTGTTTTAGAGAATTTGGCAGTACGTCCAACCGGCCTCACAACCTCAGACCACGTATAACCACGCCAGCTCAGGACCTCCTCATCCGGCTTCTTCACCTGCGGGATAATCTGAGGAGGGGTGGGAGGGGTACTGATGTGTATTTCTGTCTGTAATAAAGCCTATTTGTGGGGAAAAACTCATTCTGATTGTCTGGGCCTGGCTCCCCAGTGGGTGGACCTGGCTCCCCAGTGGGTGGACCTGGCTCCCAAGTGGGTGGACCTGGCTCCCAAGTGGGTGGGTCTATGCCCTCGAGGCCCACCCATGGCTACGCCCCTGCCCAGTCATGTGAAATCCATAGATTAGGGCCTAATGAATTTATTTCATTTGACTGATTTCCTTAAATGAACTTTAACCCAGTAAAATCTTTGAAATTGTTGCATGTTGCGTTTATATTTTTGCTCAGTGCACTCGATGTTGCTTCAATCGGGCAGCACATTCTCTTGCCCTCCAGAAAAACTGGAATGTGAAATTAGCTGAAAAAAGATTAATCAGACACTTGTTTACAGTGAAACATGGTCATTAAAATAAAATGTGCTAGATACATTCAGACCTGATACTGTTACTGGACTCTGGTAGTATGGCTCCATGTTGCTGATGTTGTTTTCTCTTATCATCAGGTCCAGCGGAGATTGCTCAAAGAACGTGAGCACTGCTTCTGACCGTGAATACTGTAGAGGAAAAGGTTGAAGATGACAGTGGGAACACAACTAGCTTGGGGGGGGTGAATCTCAAAAGTATTTTTCCTCGATTTGTTTCCTTGTTTCCTCTCCTCTCGCCACCTTCTCCAAATATATCCGAAGGAAATGAGGAGAGCATTGGAAGAAAATCTCCAAGGAGAAAATCTCCAACGCTCTCCTCGCTTCCCTCTGAAGTTTTGAGGGAGGTGAGCAGAGAGGATGTGAGGAATCAAGGAAAAGGCCACCCCGTCTAGGGGAAACATTTTCAGGGAATACAGCCCAAGTACATTGGGTGACCCTTTCAAGGCTCAGAAATAAACTACTTCATAAGCAATATTATTCAACCTCAGAAGGGATAGGTATAAGATACATAAATTGCAATTTGAGTTGACACCATATTGTTTATTACTGAAAGGCATACCGTGTCAACTAGTGGCTGTTGAAATAGCCAGATAATTATTTTGACGAGTCATAACTGTATATTGATATGCATTGCTAAATGTAAATAACTATAGACCACTCTACCTTAATTGGCAAGGTGACGACTCTCCTGAGTAGTTTCTCCACCTCCTGCAATCGAACCTCAATATAATTGGCCTCTGCAGCGTCTCTGATTCGCATAAGTCCTGGTGGGGTAAAACATAGGAAGTATTTCAAAACAAGTCGTATTTTAAAGTATTTCAGAATATAAATACAGTGAAGTTATTTTAAATACTGTATTTAGACTGTATAGGTTTACAATTTGTATAGGCTTTCAATTATGTATTTGTAATTTGTCTTTGCAAGATTTTGTCCATGTAAGAAAGACATGTCATCTTGGTGTTTTTATATAGGCTAGGTTTGTACACCTTCACGTGACAGTATCCATCAATGTAGGCTGTACTTTGAATTATTATTGTGGGTCTGTACATCGTAGGCTTATTTCAACATGAAATGGTCTATTCAACTTTTCATCCACATAGGACATAGAATAATGTAGTTCTGATTATGTGAGTTGTTTATCATGGGTTATAATGTATTTATAACGGGCTACCTACCATCTAAGAGCGCTGACTGTGTAGGAGTTCCTCTGTCCTCTGGGAAAGCATCCATGAGTCTCTTCAGAAGGCTTCCAAGATCGCGGTCCGTTCTGTGCAAATAGAGAACGCTCCTGTCCGAGAGTTCGGTCCGGACTTCAATGAATTCTTCCTTGCCGCGGTGACCGATTATTCGTTGTGTGCCAACAACCCAACAGTTCTGTACAAACATGTTCATGAGCGAAGTTCCCTCAAAAGCAACAGTTGCCATTGTCACGGCTTTATTCCAATTCGACGATAGGCTATAATTGTTAGTTTGACTTTGGGGCGCCTAAATATCTGCAATTTCATTCCTTTCCCCAATCTCCATCATGCATAGGCAAACGGTCGGGATTTTATTTTTTTCTCAAACGTTTTCAGAAATATAAAGTGCCGTTTCGATTATCCTAAATGACTTGTATGATGTCCAGTTTTATAAAAATTACACAAATGCCATAAACGCTGATGCAAGCGACTCCTCTCTCACTGGCAGAAGTGACTTGAAGAAGAAGGTTGGCAGGTTTGAGATTTTTCGCCCCATTTCCGCCCTCTCCCGCACACAACTTGATGCTATGCAGCTGGGGTTGCCCAAACCCAAAACCACACTCTCTGTCTGTCAACGAGTCAATATAGCATGATTACCAAACCATGTGCAACAGCAAGTTTTGCAAACCTAGAAAACTATTTAGAGCAAAGAAAGCCAGTGATTTCAGATAAATGTTGATGTACTGGCAATTAATTCCTGGCATTTAGTTGATGGACCTTTCAGGCTAGTGGATGCTAGTGGAACTGGCGCTGTGCTTATTTTTAACAACAAAGGTGGGATAATCCAATTGGAGCAGATTGAGAGGTGGGATTTGCTTCACAGCAAGGTGCTTACTATGTCATACCATGTCAACTGAGGTTCAGGTTAGTCTTGTAGGCTAGAGTTACTGTAGCCTACTACAGTATTTCAACAATAACCAAGACAAGGTATGTTCAGTACACAGCACATCCAACCTGGGTTCAAATCAGGGACTAGAGATAAAAAAAAAAAGTGCTATCTAACTAAATCTGGTGCAATGACATGTTGTACAGGTGGGCGTTGTTTGCTAGGGCGGATTGGCCATCTGGCAATTCTGGCAAATGCCAGATGGGCTGGACCATTTTTTAGCTGGGTGGGCTGGTCAAAATGGACACACACAAAAATAAAACAATGAAAAAAGGTGACATGGCCGGTGGCCCATGGCCTGTTAATTTCTCTGTTCTGCTAATCTATAATGATCCTTTAGTTGATCAGTGGGCAACGCCGGCCCGGTTTTCTGTTAGGCTGAAAACAAACTCACATTCAAAGTCAAACGCGGCATCAGCAAAGAGTCCTGCTCTGACTCTCACTCTGTCATCAGTTAGATTGTAAAACAATGGAAACGGTGCCTACAAACAGTGAAGTGCATTATCCTCATGATTCCTGAAATTAAAGTCTCTCTCTCTCTCTCTCTCTCTCTCTCTCTCTCTCTCTCTCTCTCTCTCTCTCTCTCTCTCTCTCTCTCTCTCTCTCTCTCTCTCTCTCTCTCTCTCTCTCTCTCTCTCTCTCTCTCTCTCTCTCTCTCTCTCTCTCTCTCTCTCTCTCTCTCTCTCTCTCTCTCTCTCTCTCTCTCTCTCTGCCCTCGCTGAGTGAACCACGTTCCTCTCCCATCATGCGCTCAAGAGATAAATGTTTCTCATCGTATAACATTTCAAAATGCAATTGCGGGAAAAACAGCTTTGCAAGGTTCGTCCCCTTGTCCCTGTTGAAGGGAGGAGGGTCTCAGCTTTCTGGAGGTAGATATTTGATGTGGCTTTGAGATATGGAGCAGCGTGCATGCGAAATGTGCACCAGCTATTGTCAGGGCCTAGGCCTAGGACTGGGCAAAACGATCCCTTATTGATGTCACATGTTAAATCCACTTCAATCAGTTAGAAGAGACAGGTTAAGATGGATTTTTAAGCCTTGAGACAATTGAGACATGGATTGTGACTGCCATTCAGTCGATGAATGGGCAAGACCAAATATTTAAGTGCCTTTGAACTGGGTATGGTAGTAAGTGCCAGGCACTTTGCCACCGGTTTGTGTCAAGAACTGAAACGCTGCTGGGTTTTTCACGCTCAACAGTTTCCTGTGTGTATCAAGAATGGTCCAGCACCCGAAGGACATCCAGCCAACTTGACACAACTCAATATTAGGAACGTGTTCTTAATGTTTTGTACACTCAGTGTATATCGTGAATCGCCCATATGTCAGAAAAAATGTAGATATGACTTTTAGGCCATATCGCCCAGCTCTACATAGCGGTGAGTTTATAGTGGTGAGTTGTATCTCCAGACAGAGGAACAGTTATAGTGGTGAGTTGTGTCTCCAGACAGAGGAACAGTTATAGTGGTGAGTTGTGTCTCCAGACAGAGGAACAGTTATAGTGGTGAGTTGTATCTCCAGACAGAGGAACAGTTATAGTGGTGAGTTGTGTCTCCAGACAGAGGAACAGTTATAGTGGTGAGTTGTATCTCCAGACAGAGGAACAGTTATAGTGGTGAGTTGTGTCTCCAGACAGAGGAACAGTTATAGTGGTGAGTTGTATCTCCAGACAGAGGAACAGTTATAGTGGTGAGTTGTGTCTCCAGACAGAGGAACAGTTATAGTGGTGAGTTGTATCTCCAGACAGAGGAACAGTTATAGTGGTGAGTTGTGTCTCCAGACAGAGGAACAGTTATAGTGGTGAGTTGTGTCTCCAGACAGAGGAACAGTTATAGTGGTGAGTTGTATCTCCAGACAGAGGAACAGTTATAGTGGTGAGTTGTGTCTCCAGACAGAGGAACAGTTATAGTGGTGAGTTGTGTCTCCAGACAGAGGAACAGTTATAGTGGTGAGTTGTGTCTCCAGACAGAGGAACAGTTATAGTGGTGAGTTGTGTCTCCAGACAGAGGAACAGTTATAGTGGTGAGTTGTGTCTCCAGACAGAGGAACAGTTATAGTGGTGAGTTGTGTCTCCAGACAGAGGAACAGTTATAGTGGTGAGTTGTATCTCCAGACAGAGGAACAGTTATAGTGGTGAGTTGTATCTCCAGACAGAGGAACAGTTATAGTGGTGAGTTGTGTCTCCAGACAGAGGAACAGTTATAGTGGTGAGTTGTGTCTCCAGACAGAGGAACAGTTATAGTGGTGAGTTGTATCTCCAGACAGAGGAACAGTGTTATGATTTACCAGTATTAGAACCCAAATGCAGACAAGTACACCAAGCCAGAGAAGGTTTAACAGGTTTATTTAAAATGTTCAATAGTCCAGGTTTCCAATAATAGGGGAAGAGCAAGTCCAGGTTACAGGGAGGGTAACAGATCCAGGTCAGGGCAGGTGTGGTACCGTAATGTCCTAGTGTCCGTGGTGAGTCCAAAAGAGAGGTCCGGTAGTGGAGAGCAGGATGGTGGTGGCAGGAGTGAAGCGGAGGCAGGAGTCAGGTTCCAAATATCTGTGGCACAGGAGAAAAAGTAAATAGAACAGGCCAAAACACAAAGAGCAAAAATAAACAGGTTGAGTCGGCAGCGAGACTAACATGGTCGTCTTGACTATGATCTGACGATGAGTGGTAAGTTTGACCGGGTCTTAAAGGCTGAGGTGATTATGGTGAATGAGCTGCAGCTGGAACCCTGACTCCCGCACACCAGACTTCACTCCTGCAATCAAGGACAGACAGAGGGGAGGGAGAGAGCAGAGAGAGAGCTACCTAGCAGCAGTAGGCCTAACAGTACCCCCTCTCTACGGACGCCACCTGGCGGCCGACGGGGTTTATCGGGATGTAACCTATGAAACTCTCGGACCAGAGCAGGATCCACAATGAAGCTCCTGGGCACCCAGGAACGTTCCTCAGGACCATAACCCTCCCAATCCACCAGGTACTGGAAACCACGACCCCGGCGGCGAACATCCAGAAGTCGCCGGACAGTGTAGACCGGACCCCCACCCACGATCCTGGGCGGAGGAGGGGGACGAGAGGGCGGGCACAGAGGGCTAACCGACACAGGCTTAATCTGGGAAACATGAAAGGTGGAATGAACCCGTAGGGAGGCAGGAAGCTGTAGCTTAACCGCGCAGGGGTTAACAATAGACAGTATCTTGAACGGTCCTATAAAACGAGGCGCCATCTTCTTAGACTCCACCTTCAATGGAAGGTCCCGTGACTTCAGCCATACCTCTTGACCAGGAGAGTAACCGGGAGCCTGGGACCGGTGACGGTTGGCTTGCCTCTGCATGTACGCCGAAGCTCGGGACAGAGCTACCCTGGCCTTCCCTCCAGACCTTGAAGCAGCGGCGCATGTGGGACTGCACCGAGGGTACCGCCAGTTCCCTCTCTTGAGAAGGGAACAGGGGAGGTTGATAACCCAGAGCACACAGAAAAGGAGACAAACCAGAGGAAGCGTTAGTCAAGGTGTTATGAGCATATTCCACCCAGGGGAGCATGGAGCTCCATGACCCAGGGTTAGACCCTGTGACACAGCCGAAGAGCGGTCTCCATCTCCTGGTTCGCTCTCTCGGCTTGCCCGTTGGTCTGGGGGTGATATCCAGAGGACAGGCTGGATGTAATGCCCAAAGCTTTACAGAAAGCTTTCCACACCTGGGAGACAAACTGGGGACCCCTGTCAGAGACAATATCCGTGGGTAGACCATGAGAGCGGAACACATGTTCAACCAAAATATCAGCCGTCTCTCTGGCAGTGGGCAGTTTAGGTAGGGCCAAAAAATGAGCGAACTTAGAAAAACGATCAATCACCGTAAGAATTACAGTCTTTCCAGACGAGGGGGAAGTCCAGTGACAAAATCCATAGCGATATGCGACCAGGGCCGGCTGGGTATAGGTAGAGGTCGTAGATGACCAGCGCTGGCCTGGGTGGAGTTCTTACTTCGTGCACATACCGTACAAGCAGCAATGAAGGCTCGAGTGTCCGCCTCCATCGTGGCCCACCAGAACTTCCGTCGCACAAAGTCAAGGGTCCGCGAAACTCCAGGGTGACAGGTAAGGGGAGACGAGTGAGCCCACTGAAGTACCTGGGAGCGAGCAGACTCAGGGACAAACATCCGGTTAGGAGGACCCCTCCCAGGGTCAGCTTGATGATGTTGAGCCTGTCTAACAATCCCCTCGATGTCACATGTGACGACCGCAATACTGCAGGTAGGAGGCAAAATGGGTTCAGGGTTACTACCAGTATCAACAGCCGAATGAACACGAGACAGGGCGTCAGGCTTGACGTTGCGTGACCCAGGACGGTAAGACAGAGAAAAATTGAATCTCCCAAAAAATAGTGCCCACCTGGCTTGACGGGGGTTGAGCTGCTTCGCTGACTGGAGGTAAGCCAGATTCTTATGATCCGTCCAAACGATGAAGGGTTGTTCCGCCCCTCCAACCAATGTCGCCACTCCTCGAGAGCCAGCTTAACGGCGAGCAGTTCACGATTGCCAACATCATAATTCCTCTCTGCCTGAGAAAGTTTCCTTGAGAGAAAAGCACAGGGATGCAGTTTGTTATCTTCAGGAGAACGCTGTGACAACACCGCACCTACCCCAGTGTCGGATGCATCCACCTCCACGACAAACTGGCGGTCGGGTCCGGCTGCATCAGAATGGGAGCCGAGGCGAAGCGATGTTTCAGTTCTTCGAACGCTGATTCGGCCCCCTTCATTCCAAGCGAACGGTCGTGAGATGGAGGTGAGAGCGGTGAGTGGCGCCGCAATGCGGCTGTAGTCCTTGATGAACCTCCTATAGAAGTTTGCAAACCCCAGAAATCGTTGAAGTTGTTTGCGGGTAGAGGGGGCTGGCCAGTCCGTGACAGCAGAGATCTTAGCTGGGTCCATCCGCAACTCCCCCTGAGCGATGATGTAACCCAAAAAAGAGGTCTCAGACACATGAAATTCACATTTCTCCATCTTCACAAACAGTTTGTTCTCCAACAACCTTTGCAACACCTGGCGCACATGCAGTTCATGTTCCTGGGAGGACTCTGAGAAAATCAAGATATCATCCAGATAGACAAAAACAAACCGATTCAACATGTCCCGAAGGACATCATTGACTAGTGCCTGAAAAACAGCAGGGGCATTAGACAACCCAAAAGGCATAACCAGATACTCAAAATGTCCCAAGGGTGTGTTGAAGGCAGTCTTCCATTCATCACCTTTACGAATGCGCACCAGGTGATACGCATTTCGTAGATCCAGTTTCGTAAAGATGGTAGCACCATGAAGGAGGGGAAAAGCAGAATTAATCAAAGGCAGAGAATACTTGTTCTTAATGGTGATGTTGTTAAGTCCACGGTAATCAATACAGGGTCTGAGGGTCTTATCCTTCTTAGCAACAAAAAAGAATCCCGCTCCTACAGGTGACGAGGAAGGACGCATAATACCTGCCGCCAAGGAGTCCCGAATGTAGTTCTCCATAGCCTCCGTCTCCGGCCGGGAGAGTTGTACAGGCGACTGCTGGGGAGCGGGGCTCCTGGCTGGAGGTCAATGGCACAGTCGTAAGGCCGGTGAGGAGGAAGAGAAGTAGCTCTGTGTTTGCAGAAAACGGATGCCAGGTCATGATACACGTCAGGAACATTAGAAAGATCCATGGACTCCAGTGGAGGTCGAGGCACAGTACTGGCAGGAGTCAGAGCAGAACACAAACAATTCACATGACAAAATGTGCTCCATGAAACAATTCTACCTGTCACCCAATCAATGTGTGGATTGTGTCTTATGAGCCAGGGGGATACCAAGGACCAGAGGGGTCTGTGGGCAGTCGATAATATGGAATTGAATGTTCTCCTGATGATTTCCCGACACTCTAAGACAAACAGGAACAGTCTGATGGGTAATATGGGTCAACAATTGTCCATTCAGACCCTTAGCCTGCAGCGGACAGTCCATAGGAACAGTCTCCAAATCCATTTGTTGAGCCCACTCTCTATCCAAAAGCTTTCGTCTGCACCAGAGTCAATCAGCGCACTAACAGAGAGATTCTGGAACTGCCACTGGAGGGATGCCTGGAGCAGAATGCGGGGAGAAGAGGAAGAATCCGCTGCTCGGCTCACCAAAACTTCTCCCATTAATGATGAGCCGGCCCTTTTCTCGGACGAACTGGGCAGGAAGGAACGAAATGACCAGCTTCTCCACAATACAGGCAGACCCGAGCCTGAATGCGACGTGCACGCTCCTCTGAGGACAACCGTGCACGACCCACCTCCATGGCTCGGGTTCAGTGCTCCTCGTATCGACTCGGGAAGACACGGCTTTCTCCGTAGGGAAGATGCGGGGAGGAGTTTGTTGATGACAGACAGGTTGCTTGGAACTAACACTCCTCTCCCGGCGGCGCTCCCGAATCCGATTATCCAACCTGATGGTGAGTGAAATAAGATTATCCAGCGTAGGCGATTCATCATATGACACCAATTCATCTTTTAAAGTCTCAGACAAAGCATTGATGAACACTCCTTGTAATGCCTCGTCATTCCAACCACTCACTGCTGCTAAAGTCCGAAACTCCACTGCCATCTCCGCCACACTGCGAGCCCCCTGCCGAAGAGAAAACAACCGTTTCGCAGCCTCCTTGCCTCGTGCACGGGGTGGTCAAAAACCTTCCTCATCTCAGTGGTGAAGGCAACGTAAGCGTTGCAAATGTCCGACTGACTCTCCCAGACCGCGGATCCCCAGGCACGAGCGGAACCGCTAGTAGAGTTGATAAGGTAGGCAATACGGGCTCTTTCTGAGGCGTAGGTGAGGGGCTGTTGTTCAAACACTAACGAGCATTGAGTCAAAAAATCGCCACAGGTTCCCATGTTCCCGTCATAGCGCTCTGGAGCAGGAACAAAAGGCTCTCTGATCTGGGCTGAAGGGGTAGTAAGGGCAGACACTTGATTGGTGAGTAATTGAACCTGATTAAGCAGCACCTGACTGTCCTCAGCAATCGTCTTAAACAGGGTATCATGTTGGCCAAGTAAAATGCCCTGATTGGCTATGGCAGTCCAAATTTGAGTGCACTCTGGGGTGGTATCCAAGCTACTGTCTGCTGGGTTCATGATGGTCAGATCATACTGTTATGATTTACCAGTATTAGAACCCAAATGCAGACAAGTACACCAAGCCAGAGAAGGTTTAACAGGTTTATTTAAAATGTTCAATAGTCCAGGTTTCCAATAATAGGGGAAGAGCAAGTCCAGGTTACAGGGAGGGTAACAGATCCAGGTCAGGGCAGGTGTGGTACCGTAATGTCCTAGTGTCCGTGGTGAGTCCAAAAGAGAGGTCCGGTAGTGGAGAGCAGGATGGTGGTGGCAGGAGTGAAGCGGAGGCAGGAGTCAGGGTTCCAAATATCTGTGGCACAGGAGAAAAGTAAATAGAACAGGCCAAAACACAAAGAGCAAAAATAAACAGGTTGAGTCGGCAGCGAGACTAACATGGTCGTCTTGACTATGATCTGACGATGAGTGGTAAGTTTGACCGGGTCTTAAAGGCTGAGGTGATTATGGTGAATGAGCTGCAGCTGGAACCCTGACTCCCGCACACCAGACTTCACTCCTGCAATCAAGGACAGACAGAGGGGAGGGAGAGAGCAGAGAGAGAGCTACCTAGCAGCAGTAGGCCTAACAAACAGTTATAGTGGTGAGTTGTATCTCCAGACAGAGGAACAGTTACATTGGGGAAAAAAGTATTTAGTCAGCCACCAATTGTGCAAGTTCTCCCACTTAAAAAGATGAGAGAGGCCTGTAATTTTCATCATAGGTACACATCAACTATGACAGACAAATTGAGAATTTTTTTCTCCAGAAAATCACATTGTAGGATTTTCTATGAATTTATTTGCAAATTATGGTGGAAAATAAGTATTTGGTCACCTACAAACAAGCAAGATTTCTGGCTCTCACAGACCTGTAACTTCTTCTTTAAGAGGCTCCTCTGTCCTCCACTCGTTACCTGTATTAATGGCACCTGTTTGAACTTGTTATCAGTATAAAAGACACCTGTCCACAACCTCAAACAGTCACACTCCAAACTCCACTATGGCCAAGACCAAAGAGCTGTCAAAGGACACCAGAAACAAAATTGTAGACCTGCACCAGGCTGGGAAGACTGAATCTGCAATAGGTAAGCAGCTTGGTTTGAAGAAATCAACTGTGGGAGCAATTATTAGGAAATGGAAGACATACAAGACCACTGATAATCTCCCTCGATCTGGGGCTCCACGCAAGATCTCACCCCGTGGGGTCAAAATGATCACAAGAACGGTGAGCAAAAATCCCAGAACCACACGGGGGACCTAGTGAATGACCTGCAGAGAGCTGGGACCAAAGTAACAAAGCCTACCATCAGTAACACACTACACCGCCAGGGACTCAAATCCTGCAGTGCCAGACGTGTCCCCCTGCTTAAGCCAGTACATGTCCAGGCCCGTCTGAAGTTTGCTAGAGTGCATTTGGATGATCCAGAAGAGGATTGGGAGAATGTCATATGAAACCAAAATATAACTTTTTGGTAAAAACTCAACTCGTCGTGTTTGGAGGACAAAGAATGCTGAGTTGCATCCAAAGAACACCATACCTACTGTGAAGCATGGGGGTGGAAACATCATGCTTTGGGGCTGTTTTTTCTGCAAAGGGACCAGGACGACTGATCCGTGTAAAGGAAAGAATGAATGGGGCCATGTATCGTGAGATTTTGAGTGAAAACCTCCTTCCATCAGCAAGGGCATTGAAGATGAAATGTGGCTGGGTCTTTCAGCATGACAATGATCCCAAACACACCGCCCGGGCAACGAAGGAGTGGCTTCGTAAGAAGCATTTCAAGGTCCTGGAGTGGCCTAGCCAGTCTCCAGATCTCAACCCTATAGAAAATCTTTGGAGGGGAGTTGAAAGTCCGTGTTGCCCAGCGACAGCCCCAAAACATCACTGCTCTAGAGGAGATCTGCATGGAGGAATGGGCCAAAATACCAGCAACAGTGTGTGAAAACCTTGTGAAGACTTACAGAAAACGTTTGACCTGTGTCATTGCCAACAAAGGGTATATAACAAAGTATTGAGAAACTTTTGTTATTGACCAAATACTTATTTTCCACCATAATTTGCAAATAAATTCATTAAAAATCCTACAATGTGATTTTCTGGAGAAAAAAAATCTCATTTTGTCAGTCATAGTTGACGTGTACTTATGATGAAAATTACAGGCCTCTCTCATCTTTTTAAGTGGGAGAACTTGCACAATTGGTGGCTGACTAAATACTTTTTTCCCCCACTGTTTAGTGGTGAGTTGTATCTCCAGACAGAGGAACAGTTATAGTGGTGAGTTGTATCTCCAGACAGAGGAACAGTTATAGTGGTGAGTTGTGTCTCCAGACAGAGGAACAGTTATAGAGGTGAGTTGTATCTCCAGACAGAGGAACAGTTATAGTGGTGAGTTGTGTCTCCAGACAGAGGAACAGTTATAGTGGTGAGTTGTATCTCCAGACAGAGGAACAGTTATAGAGGTGAGTTGTATCTCCAGACAGAGGAACAGTTATAGTGGTGAGTTGTGTCTCCAGACAGAGGAACAGTTATAGTGGTGAGTTGTGTCTCCAGACAGAGAAACAGTTATAGTGGTGAGTTGTATCTCCAGACAGAGGAACAGTTATAGTGGTGAGTTGTATCTCCAGACAGAGGAACAGTTATAGTGGTGAGTTGTATCTCCAGACAGAGGAACAGTTATAGTGGTGAGTTGTGTCTCCAGACAGAGGAACAGTTATAGTGGTGAGTTGTGTCTCCAGACAGAGGAACAGTTATAGTGGTGAGTTGTGTCTCCAGACAGAGGAACAGTTATAGTGGTAAGTTATACCGCCAGTAGTGTTTTTTACATGTTGTATTTGTTTTAAACATGAGCTGGTTAAACAAGAGGAGGAGGATCATGTCTCGCCAGTCACTGGTACAGAAATGGTTGAGAAACACTGTACTGCACTGCCAATGTTATGTGTCAGCACTAGTGCCTGTGTCTAGGGTAGGGTGTGTAGGGGGGTTGATGTGGGCTGGTGTGGATACAATTCCAGGGTCTTGTCCCAGTCTTGTTCCTGGTTGTTTGCACTTTGGGACTTTTCTATTGGTTCCATTGCAACAGTCAAGCACAACTAAAGACAGTAGTTTGACATGATTTGCAAAAGAGTTTACATCCAACAGCAATAGTGCATACAACTTCAACATAGCCTAATGTACTGTCCATGCAAACAACTTATCTGTAGCTCCCTGTGCTGAATAACAAAGAGTTGAATTTCTACGTAAATCTACACAGACAGACAACCATTCCCCATGATGTGCTGTTGCTGAGATATAAATAACAGTGGTTAAAAGAGAAACGTATGGGATGGGGGGAAAATTCCAGCCACAGTCAGTCCCTCAACCCCACGTTTATTATGTAACCCCACATTATTATGTAACCTCACCAGCGTCTCCTTGGATACTAGCTCTAATGAGAGAGTGTGTTGGAATCGTTTCCAAATCATTTTGGCAATGGCTGCATTTCCCTCTGTTAGAAGAAGCAAAGCAAACTATGGGGGAAATATTTGGTCCCCCCGTGTTATTGGTTGTTTGCCATCATTAAACCAACAGTATACTATAAAACCACAGAATGGTTTTGGGTACTGGTAAATCCTACTACTACCAGTACTACCACAGTACCTGGTAAACTACTACTACTACCAGTACTACCACAGTACCTGGTAAACTACTACTACTACTAGTACTACCACAGTACCTGGTAAACTACTACTACTACTACTACTACTAGTAGTACTACCACAGTACCTGGTAAACTACTACTACTACTAGTACTACCACAGTACCTGGTAAACTACTACTACTACTACTACTAGTAGTACTACCACAGTACCTGGTAAACTACTACTACTACCACAGTACCTGGTCTCCTGAGTGGCGCAGTGGTCTAAGGTGCCGCATCGCAGTGCTAACTGTGCCACTAGAGATCCTGGTTCGAATCCAGGCTCTGTCGCAGCCGGCCGCGACCGGGAGACTCATGGGCGGCGCACAATTGGCCCAGCGTCGTCCAGGGTATGGGAGGGAATGGCCGGCAGGGATGTAGCTCAGTTGATAGAGCATGGCGTTTGCAACGCCAGGGTTGTGGGTTCGATTCCCACGGGGGGCCAGTATAAAAAAATATATATATATGTATTCACTAACTGTAAGTCGCTCTGGATAAGAGCGTCTGCTAAATGACGTAAATGTAAAATGTAAACTACTACTACTAGTACTACCACAGTACTTGGGAAACTACTACTACTAGAACTACCACAGCACCAGATAAAGTCCCTCTCTTCAGGTAGATGCTTACAGTTTTCAGAAAAGAAGTATGCACACACAGGCAGTTATAAAAAATTATATGACAAGTCATGTATTTTCTAATATTTTGAATTCTGTTTATAATGTCAAAAGGCACTGCTCATCTCTCTTGTAACTGTAAGCAGTGGTGTAGTGGAAGGTATACACAGTTATACACCATATCCCCACTTTTTGTTATGGGTATTGGGTATACTCACTTCTTAATCCCCACGATGCGTATCAAAGTAGTGTAGTAGAGGCAGGCTATACGCCGTATCAACTAATACGGCTGATGGAACAGATCAGAATGTTTAGCTTCAAATGTTGATCAACTATTATTTCTTCAAACTTTAAGAGCAGCGATGTGCACACGGCGGTAGTCCTCGGAGCAAATGTTTTCAAAATGCAATTTGCTGGGAAAACACAGTTTAAAAATCCGCACTGCACATGTGAGCGGTTTCTTCATGGACAGAGATGGAAATATCTGTTAGGAATTTAGAAAGAGGGGAGACCTAAAGATGCAATAACGATCATGGGGTTGCTATTATGACTAGGATACTGCCTTTGGCTGGTGGCAATGAAAGAGTTCATTTGAAAGCCTTTTAGAACAGGAGAGCAAATATGAGGTCTTTATAAAAAAAATAATTGCCTCCACATTTCTGTGGTGGGATTTTGGCTATAGGCTACTTTGAAGCAAGTAAAACATGCCTCATAATATGAAGTAAAATGTCCAGGTTTCAAACAATTAAGGAACAGGAAAAATATAGCAACGCTAAATGCTAGGCCTAACCTTCTTCTGGTAGATGGAAAGGCTTTCCCAAAAACCTTCTCAATTGAACGTTAACTAGCTACAAAGTAACATATGCCTACCTGGCAGAATGATATGATTATTTACATCAATCCAGTGGCCATTTGTTTTGCAAACTCCATCTCATGTGTGCTACGGCAACACACTAACCAAACACTGCTAGGTGCCAGACCAATATAATTAAAGGGTAACTACACACAAAAAAATCTACATTTCAAAGATTTTTCCCAGACCTCAAAAGTATTTCATAAAACATTCAGTTTTGTTGTTTGTTTGTTTCTTCTTTTTTTTTTAAGGAAAAAATCTGAAACCGTTGAATTGACTCATTTATCTATTTCGTTAGCCTACCTGCACAGTACAGCTTGGGTTGACCTGACTGTGAAAGACCAATATGGGATTTATCATTTTAAGTCATTCAGAGTGTATGTCACTGTTTGTCATAGAATTTTCGCCGGGAGGGCAGTTTGGATTTTTGGGGGACACAATTAGAGTGTACCCACTTCTCCATGCACCACTACACCACTGAAGAGAAAGACAGAGGAAATGGGGAATGATGCAATTGGTAACTACCAATGATATACTCCTATGTAAGTACCAATGATATACTCCTATGTAACTACCTGGTACCAAATGTTACTTAGTGGTGTCTGTTTTGTTTGAATGAATCTGAAAGAACCTTCATAGATTCAACTTCATAAACTTCAAAGAAAATTAATAGGTTATTACTGTGTAATGACCATTTTACCATGTCATTTTCTTAATACAAGCAGTATCAAGTAGTATGTGGTGTCGTAAAATAAATGTGCTTGTTTAATAAGATTCATTACACATTTACATACAAGACCAGGGTCATGTTCACTAGGCCATGCAACAGAAAAGGAAAATAAGCGTTTCTTATTGGACAAGTCCAGCTAGTCCCTCCCTATATCAGTCCGTTTTCTTTGGTTTGGTGCCTACCGAACACAGCTCAAAGAAAGGCCTTTGTCAGGATTGCTGGGATCTTCCTGCAGAGGGAGAGGATTTTGAGCGTTTGGGTGTCCTTGGTCCTAATACGGGGGGGTGGTGCGTGCGCACGTGGCGCAGCAGCTGGTGGCGTAGCGTACGGAGGCAGGGGAAAGACTCGCCTTTGAGGTGGCACCGTACGTGGAGGCTAAAGCTATTTTCTGGGTGAGAGAGAGAGAGAGGGGAGAGAGAGAGAGAGGTGGGGAGAGAGAGAGAGAGAGAGAGAGAGAGAGAGAGAGGTGGGGAGAGAGAGAGAGAGAGAGAGAGAGAGAGAGAGGTGGGGAGAGAGAGAGAGAGAGAGAGGGGGAGAGGGGGAGAGGGAGAGAGAGAGAGAGAGAGAGGGGGGAGAGGGAGAGAGAGAGAGAGAGAGAGAGAGAGAGACAGACAGACAGACAGACAGACAGACAGACAGACAGACAGACAGACAGACAGACAGACAGACAGACAAAGAGAGCGCTTTCTTACAGTGGGCTAGTGTGTGGGAGACTGGTGAGGTAGACAGAGGCTGCCATTGAGGAGTAGAGAGACTTTGCAAACGATTAACATGAACTCTAAAGAGCTATTTGTGTGTGTGTGTGTGTGTATTTACCTGCTGTAGGGACAGTATTGGCAGCAGTAGGGCCTCTCCTGTGTGTGTGTGCGGGTGTACAACTTATCAGGAACGCTGCAGCCCATCTGGTGTTCAACCTTCCCAAGTTCTCACGTCATCCCGCTCCTCCGCACACTCCACTGGCTTCCAGTTGAGGCTCGCATCTACTACAAGACCATGGTGCTTGCCTACGGAGCTGTGAGGGGAACGGCACCTCCTTACCTTCAGACTCTGATCAGTCCCTACACCCAAACGAGGGCACTGCGTTCATCCACCTCTGGCCTGCTGGCTCCCCTACCTCTGCGGAAGCACAGTTCCCGCTCAGCCCAGTCAAAGCTATTCGCTGCTCTGGCACCCCAATAGTGGAACAAGCTCCCCCACGACGCCAGAACAGCGGAGTCACTGACCACCTTCCGGAGACACTTGAAACCCTACCTCTTTAAGGAATACCTGGAATAGTATAAAGTAATCCTTCTTCCCCCACTCCCCCCCAAAAAATAAAAAAATAAAATAAAGTGGTTGTCCCACTGGCTATCGTAAGTTGAATCCACCAATTTGTAAGTCGCTCTAGATAAGAGCGTCTGCTAAATGATGTAAATGTAAATGTAATTGCTGGCGCAGGGGGCTGCTGTCGATGAAGGAGTAGGGACACTGAAAGGCTTCTCACCTACAGGTCAGAGATCATTCTCACCTACAGGTAGATACAGTAGATAGTCGACAGGTCAGAGATCACAGATACAATAAATATTGTAAATATGGTACTGGAACTGACTGAGTCTGTATATAGTATGCTTACTTACTTTCTCATGTTCTTCTTATTTTTATTTCTCGTGTGTTTTTTGTTCTACCTTAAGTTATTTTTAGTATTGCTCTGTTATTGATTACTGTACTTGTGCACGTGACATTAAAACTTAAAACCAGTACCTTTTATCACATATTGACAGACTTAAAAACCCCGTACAACATTATGGGTGAGCACAGAACATGTTTTTTTTTTACTAGTCTCTACAGGGGGTCTTTAAAGCCAAGTACAACAATGTGATTGTGGCCCCTCAAGGACGGGTTGGGAGCTCTGCTTAGTAGAGAAAAACCTTTTTTAAACCCAAAGCTACTGTCGATAACTTTTTTTTTTCTTTTTTTTTCGGCCAGAGTAGGTAGCTACTTAATAATGGGGTTTCAATGCCAGACTTGGCTGGCAACATATGCTGCTTCAACCCTCTTGGTCACACGATAAGCAGTGTATTAAAAATGCCACCTATTGTGGGGTTCAGTAGCTTTCCAACAATCGACAACAAACACGTTTGTTCAGAAACAAACTGCTTATCTCATATTACTTGCTCTGTTTCCCAGTGCATCCCAATTCCTTAAAATAAATATCTACAATATATTGTAAATATCGGTGTCTGCTTTCCCGCATGTTTCTCAAGGGGGCCTGGCCCCCACTTTAGGAAAATATCTAGGAGAAACACTGCATTCTACTAAATATTATGTTTTTTGATGTACATATCATGTCAGTGGAATGGAACATTGGCCTATATGGGTTGAACATTCCACTCTTCAACCCCATGGCATTTTATGTAATCTCACTGGTGTTACCATGGCCACACAGCTCTCAAAGCACTTGCTGGGACAGAATGTGTGGGAAAGGTTCTGTAATAAATTTGGGCCACAGCGACATTTCCCCCCTTGGTAACAACCAGCGAACAATGGGGAAATGATTGAGGGTCCAGTGACTCCCTCCAACAGTGTTCCCGACACAGGGATTTTGCATGTCCAGCTTTTCTGTAAAAAAAACAAATGTTTCTTGTCTCTCTACTATAATTTCCAAAACAGACACACGTCTGATATCTAAAAGTCACACACACAGTAATGTGCCTTTACTACACTTGTAATGAATAACACTAAGTACCAGTGAGTGTGTGTGTGTGTCACTCTGGATAAGAGCGTCTGCTAAATTACTAAAATGGACACATTTAAATGTGTGTGTACGTGTAGGTATCGTGTGTGTACGTGTAGGTATCGTGTGTGTACGTGTAGGTATCCTTGTGCTGACTACACCAACAGCTAGGATGACTGGATATGGTCTAAAAACATGACGTGTATGAACATGGAGGTGCTGTACCAGTGAGGGCTTGAGCCGGGTGCTGTGGGGCTATGGTGCTGTGGGGCTATGGTGCTGTGGGGCTATGGTGCTATGGTGCTGTGGGGCTATGGTGCTGTGGGGCTATGGTGCTGTGGGGCTATGGTGCTGTGGGGCTATGGGGCTATGGTGCTATGGTGCTGTGGTGCTATGGTGCTGTGGGGCTATGGGGCTATGGGGCTATGGGGCTGTGGGGCTATGGTGCTGTGGGGCTATGGGGCTATGGTGCTGTGGGGCTATGGGGCTATGGGGCTCTGGGGCTATGGGGCTCTGGGGCTATGGTGCTCTGGGGCTCTGGGGACACTCAACGGGCCTGGTGCATGTCCATGTGGTGGAGAATTTCCTGTCATGGCAGGACACAAGGCTCATTGAGATTTATTCATAACATGGTCATACTTTAAAATGAACTACAAATGATGAAAGCTTTATAGGCACTGCATCAATGCTTAATCCAATTGTGTACACATTAGGCCTTAGGGGGTTGTAGTTTGTATACCGTGGGCTTTTCTCTGTGTACTTCTCTCTCAAACACACGCATTTACTTGATATATGCTTCCATTATATCACCATGTGGTCCTATATTACGCGTCATTCCGGTTGAGTTTTACAGCAAGTGTATATGGTCTGAAAACACACAGACAAGTCAACAGACAAAGCATCTGAAATAGGCTTGAGGTCACGGGGCGGCAGGTAGCTTAGTGGTTAAGAGCGTTGTGCCAGTAACCGAAAGGTCGCTGGTTCTAATCCCTGAGCCGACTAGGTGAAAAATCTGTCGATGTGCCCTTGAGCAAGGCACTTAACCCTAATTGCTCCTGTAAGTCGCTCTGGATAAGAGCGTCTGCTAAATGACCTATTATTATAAAAGGTCATAAAGGTCCTGTGTGGATCAGTTGGTAGAGCGTGACACTTGCCATGCCAGGGTTGTGGGCTCGATTCCCACGGGGGGACCGGTACGAATGAAAACATTTACGCACTCACTACTGTGAGAAGTCGCTCTTCTGCTAAATGACTCAAATGTAAATGTAATGATCTTCCACAAATAAACTGAACTCTGACCCCTTGTGGTAAAATGTGTTACTGACACCTCTAAGTGACTACCTGTTGCAAAGGGCACAGCAGAACTCTTTCCGCCACTTTCTGCCCCTCCTTCTTCTCGTCTGCGTCAGCCTCCTCTTCTTCCTCGGTTGGCTCCACTCCTTGTAGATCTTGTAGGTAATTGCTTTTGTGGGTGAACTTCCTCGAAGCACGCATGTGAGTTGGAGAGGGGGAACGTTAAATGGGCAATCTGCAGTTCAAACAACTACAAATTGGATACCCCGCCATTGTTTTGGTAAACAGCAGAGGGATGGATGGGAGAAATATAACCAATCTCAAATTCATGAGCAGAACCATTAGTGCAAGGACTGACCACCCATTATATTAAATATATCAACAACAACAACAAAAATGGCTCTAAAGTGTTCGTTTACAATTACATTGTTTACAAAAAACATTGGGTGCTGATTGGGTATGACAGTTGCTAAGCTCATTACGCATTTTTATAAGTTATATTCTTCAAAAATCAATGGGTATATTATTACTTTAAAAGTCCAAAATGGAAGTACCAATCACAGATTGCTCCTTTAATGGTCAAAAACCTATGGTTGAGATACTCGACTGACTCAACTGTGTTCAAAGACCAACTTGTGAAAATTCATCAGAATAGATTTGATACAGTAGCTAACAGGAGCCCTGTTCAAATTCATTAGAAGTGCATCCTTCCTGAAAGCCATGTGGAGGAGCCCTTGTGTCGTCTACTGAGTGATTACTTTACGGAAGGGAGGAAGGAAGGATGCATTTTTACAGAATTCAAATAGGGCCCATGTCCAGACCAAATGCTTGAAAATATTTTGTGTGCACACGATGAGAAGGTTGGTTTGGTGCTCTGGGGCTATGGTGCTCTGGGGCTATGGTGCTCTGGGGCTATGGTGCTCTGGGGCTATGGGGCTATGGGGCTATGGTGCTCTGGGGGCTATGGTGCTCTGGGGCTATGGTGCTCTGGGGCTCTGGTGCTCTGGGGCTATGGGGCTATGGGGCTATGGTGCTCTGGGGCTATGGTGCTCTGGGGCTCTGGTGCTCTGGGGCTATGGGGCTATGGGGCTATGGTGCTCTGGGGCTATGGGGCTATGGGGCTATGGGGCTATGGTGCAGGGAGGGCCTATGGTGCAGGGAGGGAACAGGTAAGCCACCTAGACAACATGGGTGTTCAGTCCACCCGCATCTGTCAGTCTGTCCCCAAAGGCTTTGTGTTCTCAAAGAATATGTTTGTGCAGCTTATCTGGAAGACAGACATGGGACAATTGGGTTAAACGAGTATACATTCATGTAATCTAATTTGCTCCAGGGGCGTCGTACTACTATGGCTGACCCTGTAAAATAACACATTTCACTGCACCTATCGCACTGCTATGGCTGACGCTGTTAAACAACACATTTTAGGCCACTGGTGAGGGCTCCGCCCGTGGGCATCCTTGGATTCGACACTCCGGAACTTCCGGGGACAAACCTGGCAGCCGTGGGGCCTGGAGCCCCTCTCCCTCTTTCCCCCCGCCGCCTCCTATTCCCATGGGCCCTCCAGTGGCGCTCCATCTCCCCCCACCTGGCCAACGTCCAGCCACACTGAAGGCACTTGAAGCCCCGATCCCCGCCGTGGCATTTCGAGTGGGGGAGGTGGTGACTGCTGCCCCTGGGGCTGGAGCACTTTGTCATCCAGGGAGGTGTCCAACTAAAAGCCCTCTTGCCCGACGGGAGTTGAGGAAAGCTGGGTACCCGCTCAGCCTGAGAGGCCCTTGTTTGGCTGTGGAGATGCGACAGAGGCCTAGGGTCATGAGGTGAGCTGATTGGGCCATTTCCTCATCCTTGGCCTCAGTCTCATTCATCACCACCGAGCCCATTGGACAGGACAGGTTGACGGAGCCGGCAGTGTCCAATAGGAACACGCTCTCCTTACTAGTCCACCTTTCTATCCCCTAGTGACTAATCCACTCTTGACTGTTATTTTCACTGCATCTGAAACACAAGTTCCCCCCCCTAGAAAATGTATTTCTTACCTCATAGGTCTGTGCAACGTGTAGGCTCCCGTCCGAGTTGGAGCTCAGGGCCATGTCACATGACCGGGGATTGATATTGGGCAGTATGCCATACATGGGGAGCAGGATGGACATGTGCTCCAAGCCCATATGATCCATCTGATCGTCATCAGCATCCTTTGAGCCAGAATGGAGGACATCCTCCAGGTTGTAGCCTTGGGAGCCATTTTGGACCAGTTCAACTCCCACCTCTAGGCCACAGTCCTTCTCAAGTCGTGCCTCTCCAGTACGTGTGCGTGGATGCTTGCTTTTAGGCCACCAGTGAACTGGCACGCTCTGCAGCGGTACACTTCGACCAGGTCCTATTAGCACGGGCAGCACCATTGAGGGCTTGCACCATTTTAATGTAGTCAACAAGGTCGGACTTCCCACTTCATTGGCTGATCCCTCCTTGTGACCTTGTTGGATTCATGTCCAACCGGGTCATCAGGAGGGTTCAGCCAATCGTGAAGAAGAAAATGGACTACTTCAAAATGGAGATGGCCTCAATGGCGCTGCCCGTGTGCTCACAGACGCCATCATGGAAACTATATAGGGATGCTTTCTCTATATAGGGATGCTTTCTCTATAGGCAGTCTAGACAGTCCAGGTGAGTGCAGGTAGGGTAGACAGAGCAAATGTGTTGGTGGTTGCAGCCCTGTTCAAATTGATGTTCATATATTAATGTTTGCACCCAGTGTATTTATGCAAATGAGGAACATATAATTGTCTTTATTTTAACACAAATATTTTTTTTTTATATCTCAAAACAATAAGAAAATGTGTATGAGGGCACTCTAAGAAAAAATAGTGACATTTGACAATAAATTGAATACCTGAATTCCCACCAAAAATCCCTGAACTCATTATTTGTCAGTGGCAGTAAAATGTTTTATATACATTTACATTTTACATTTTAGTCGTTTAGCAGACGCTCTTATCCAGAGACTTACAGTGTGCTATAACTCACATTATAAACTGGGTCGTTCGAGCCCTGAATGCTGATTGGCTGAAAGCCGTGGTATATCAGACCATATACCAGGGGTATGCTCTAATTATGTTGGTAACCAGTTTATAATAGTAATAAGGCACCTCAGGGGGTTTGTGATATATGGCCAATATACCACGGCTAAGGTCTGTAAACACAGAACGCGTCTCCTTCCTGAGCGGTATGACGGCTGCATGGTCCCATGATGTTTATACTTGCGTACTATTGTTTGTACAGATGAACGTGGTACCTTCAGGCGTTTCGAAATTGCTCCCAGGGATGAACCAGACTTGTGGAGGTCTACAATTTTTTTCTGAGGTCTTGGCTGATTTCTTTTGATTTTCCCATGATGTCAAGCAAAGAGACACTGAGTTTGAAGGTAGGCCTTGAAATACATCCACAGCTACACCTCCAATTGACTCAAATGATGTCAATTAGCCTATCAGAAGCTTCTAAAGCCATGACATCATTTTCTGGAATTTTTCAAGCTGTTTAAAGGCACAGTCAATTTAGTGTATGTAAACTTCTGACCCACTGGAATTGTGATACAGTGAATTATAAGTGAAATAATCTGTCTGTAAACTATTTTTGGAAAAATTACTTGTGTCATGCACAAAGTAGATGTCCTAACCGACTTGCCAAAACTATAGTTTGTTAACAAGACATTTGTGGAGTGGTTGAAAAACAAGTTTTAATGACTCCAACCTAAGTGTATGTAAACTTCCGACTTCAACTGTATGTACCAGTACAGAGGGATAGGCCAACAAGTGATATATGTTTCAGTAAGATTGGATTTTTAGCATTTATAGCAATGGTTATTAATTGTACTGCAGGGATGGAACGTAAGTCGAAGAAAATTGAGGTTGTGGTGGCAGCTGCAGAGAGATATTTGGGTGTGCGAGACTTGACATCAGAAGAGTTACTGGGAGTGTTAAGTGGTGATGTCCCATCAATTCAGGTTGAGGGCATGAGGTAGGAGTGAGTATATTTAAACAGTGGAGAAGGGTGGGGTTAATTATTAGTTGTAGTGTTGAAGGTGTGAGTGTAGTGTTAGATTTCTTTGCTTTGTTTTATTTTATTTTTCAAGAAAAGATAAGGGAGTTGAACTCCAGTCTAGTAGGTGGCGGTAATGCAACAAATTGGATGCCAACCGCCGTTAAACCTCATTGAAGAAGAAGAACGTCCGAGTCCCAGTGTTGCCAACTTAGCAACTTTGTCGCTATATTTAGCGAGTATTCAGACCCCTCTAGCGACACATTTTCAAAAAAAATCGACTAGCAACAAATCTAGCGACTTTTTCTGCCGTTATTGGAGACTTTTCGAGACTCTGACATGAAAGCACGTATCGTTCTTACTCTTCTCAACGAGCAGCGGGTGCTGCCGTGGCGTGGGCCCCGGGCCTCACCCCCGTCCCAAAGCACTCACAGGCGGCCCAGTCCTCGCGCAGCAGTCCCTCCCAGCTGCAGTCAGAGCAGGAGATGTTGACCCCTCCGCGTCCAGACTGCAAATGAATCCGCCCCTGGCTGATCCCGCCCTGGCTTACATTCAGGGCAGGATGTAAATGTAAAATGTTCTTTGTCTAAAATAAATCACTGCACAAAAATAAAAATCACTGCATTTGACTCCCACAGCCTCAGTCACTTACTCACCTCGTCCACTGTGTGTGTGCCTCTCTGTGACATAAGCTAAACATCTAGCTGGCTAGCTCATCCTGTCTCAGTCTAAACTGTACACTCAAAAATACAGAAAGGAGAGGGAATCAAACCCTGAATTCAAAGGCTGGTTGAAGCCGTTTATTGGAGATGATACAGGGGCATACTGCCCGTATTGTAAAGCTGATTTCTACTCCAAACTTAGTGATGTAAAAAAAACACATGACAACTCAAAAACATACTCAAAAGGCAAAGCCTTATAACAGTTCCACCCAAAACAAGCTGCCATTTAGAGTTAAATTGACTCTGAAAAAAAGGCTGAAGCCACCATGGCATTAGCTATCGCTGAACACTGTTCCATGTTGGCATGTGATCACATTGGAGAAGCACGTAGAGCTGCTTTATCAGACTCCACTGCTGCTACCCACTTCAAAATGCTCAGGACAAAGTGCACATAAATGATTAATGGTGTTCTAGCACCATACTTTCTGAAAAAGTTGGTCGCAGATGTGGGTGACCAGCGTTTCAGCCTCCTCCTCGATTACATTTTACATTTGAGTAATTTAGCAGACGTTCTTATCCAGAGCGACTTACAGTTAGTGAGTGTATACATTTTAATTTTTTTTCATACTCGATGAGTCCACGGATGTAAGTGTTTCTAAGTACCTGGGGGTTGTGATAAGGTACTTTAGTGACACCAAGCAGACAATTGTATCAACATTTCTGGGGCTTGTTGAGTTGGAGGTAGGAGATGCCAAATCTATAGCCCGTGCTGTTGTGGCTTTCCTCAAGAAGTGTTGTCTTTAAAAAGAGAAACTCCTGGGGACTGACAATGCCTCTGTTATGACGGGGATTAACAATGGGGTCCATAAAGTGCTGAAGGAGGAGTATGGCCTCAAAGATCTGGTTCTTATTCGCTGTGTGTGCCACTCTCTGCAGCTTGCTGTAAGTCATTCTTCCAATGACACCATCCCCCGTAGTGTGGAGTACTTGGTACGAGAGACTTATAACTGGTTTTCAGTGTCTCCAAAGCGCAGGGAGGCCTACAAGGCCATATATGAGACCATCAACTGTGGGGAGAAACCTTTACAGATAACCAAGGCGTGTGCCACACGTTGGCTCTCCATTGAACCCGTGGTTTCACGCATTTTGGACCAGTGGGAGGAGCTTAGGCTGCATTTCGCAGTCACCAAGTCCAGTGAACACTGCTACATTTACATTTACATTTACGTCATTTAGCAGACGCTCTTATCCAGAGCGACTTACAAGCCAGTGGGATAACCACTTTACAATGTTATTTTTTTATTTTATTTTTGGGGGGTTGGAGTAAAGGGGGGGTAGAATGATTACTTTATCCTATCCCAGGTATTCCTTAAAGAGGTGGGGTTTCAAATGTCTCCGGAAGGTGGTGAGTGACTCCGCTGTCCTGGCGTCGTGAGGGAGCTTGTTCCACCATTGGGGTGCCAGAGCTTCCGCAGAGGTAGGGGAGCCAGCAGGCCAGAGGTGGATGAACGCAGTGCCCTCGTTTGGGTGTAGGGACTGATCAGAGCCTGAAGGTACGGAGGTGCCGTTCCCCTCACAGCTCCGTAGGCAAGCACCATGGTCTTGTAGCAGATGCGAGCTTCAACTGGAAGCCAGTGGAGTGTGCGGAGGAGCGGGGTGACGTGAGAGAACTTAGGAAGGTTGAACCAGACGGGCTGCGGCATTCTGGATGAGTTGTAGGGGTTTAATGGCACAGGCAGGGAGCCCAGCCAACAGCGAGTTGCAGTAATCCAGACGGGAGATGACAAGTGCCTGGATTAGGACCTGTGCCGCTTCCTGTGTAAGGCAGGGTCGTACTCTCCGAATGTTGTAGAGCATGAACCTACAGGATCGGGTCACCGCCTTGATGTTAGCGGAGAACGACAGGGTGTTGTCCAGGGTCACGCCAAGGCTCTTCGCACTCTGGGAGGAGGACACAACGGAGTTGTCAACCGTGATGGCGAGATCATGGAACGGGCAGTCCTTCCCCGGGAGGAAGAGCAGCTCCGTCTTGCCGAGGTTCAGCTTGAGGTGGTGATCCGTCATCCATACTGATATGTCTGCCAGACATGCAGAGATGCGATTCGCCACCTGGTTATCAGAAGGGGGAAAGGAGAAGATTAGTTGTGTGTCGTCAGCGTAGCAATGATAGGAGAGTCCATGTGAGGATATGACAGAGCCAAGTGACTTGGTGTATAGCGAGAATAGGAGAGGGCCTAGAACTGAGCCCTGGGGGACATCAGTGGTGAGAGCACGTGGTGCGGAGACAGCTTCTCGCCACGCCACTTGGTAGGAGCGACCGGTCAGGTAGGACGCAATCCAAGACAGGTCTAGAAGGACAAGAGCAGAGGAGAGAGAGTTAGCTTTAGCATTGCGGAGAGCCTCTGTGACACAGAGTAGAGCAGTCTCAGTTGAATGACCAGTCTTGAAACCTGACTGGTTTGGATCAAGAAGGTCATTCTGAGAGAGATAGCAAGAGAGTTGGCTAAAGACGGCACGCTCAATAGTTTTGGAGAGAAAAGAAAGAAGGGATACTGGTCTGTAGTTGTTGACATCAGAGGGATCGAGTGTTGGTTTTTTGAGAAGGGGTGCAACTCTCGCTCTCTTGAAGACGGAAGGGACATAGCCAGCGGTCAAGGATGAGTTGATCAGCGAGGTGAGGTAAGGGAGAAGGTCACCGGAGATGGTCTGGAGAAGAGAGGAGGGGATAGGGTCAAGCGGGCAGGTTGTTGGGCGGCCTGCCGTCACAAGTCGCAAGATTTTATCTGGAGAGAGAGGGGAGAAAGAAGTCAAAGCATAGGGTAGGGCTGTGTGAGCAGGACCAGCAGTGTCATTTGACTTAACAAACGAGGATCGGATGTCGTCAACCTTCTTTTCAAAATGGTTGACGAAGTCATCCACAGAGAGGGAGGAGGGGGGATTCAGCAGGGAGGAGAATGTGGCAAAGAGCTTCCTAGGGTTAGAGGCGGATGCTTGGAATTTAGAGTGGTAGAAAGTGGCCTTAGCAGCAGAAATAGATGAAGAAAATGTAGAGAGGAGGGAGGAAAAGATGCCAGGTCTGCAGGGAGTCTAGTTTTCTTCCATTTCCGCTCAGCTGCCCGGAGCTCTGTTCTGTGAGCTCGCAATGAGTCATCAAGCCACGGAGCTGGAGGGGAGGACCGAGCCGGCCGGGAGGATAGGGGACATAGAGAGTCAAAGGATGCAGAAAGGGAGGAGAGGAGGGTTGAGGAGGCAGAATCAGGAGATTGGAGGGAGAAGGATTGAGCAGAGGGAAGAGATGATAGGATGGAAGAGGAGAGAGTAGCGGAGAGAGAGAGCGAAGGTTGCGACGGCGCATTACCATCTGTGTAGGGGCAGAGTGAGTAGTGTTGGAGGAGAGCGAGAGAGAAAAGGATACAAAGTAGTGGTCGGAGACTTGGAGGGAGTTGCAGTGAGATTAGTAGAAGAACAGCATCTAGTAAAGATGAGGTCAAGCGTATTGCCTGCCTTGTGAGTAGGGGGGGACGGTGAGAGGGTGAGGTCAAAAGAGGAGAGGAGTGGAAAGAAGGAGGCAGAGAGAAATGAGTCAAATGTAGACGTAGGGAGGTTGAAATCCCCCAGAACTGTGAGGGGTGAGCCATCCTCAGGAAAGGAACTTATCAAGGCGTCAAGCTCATGGCTGAGGTTTTATACTCCATGTACAGTGATCCTCAAAACATATTGTATCTGACTTTTTGAAGTCAGTGCTGGGTGAGGTACAGTTGGCCATCAAGGCTTTTGAGGGAGAGCAAGTAGATCCTCTTAAGCTACTTGACAGCTTGGTTAGCCTGATCAAGTCTGTGAGCAGCAGGGTGCTGAATCCACTGGCAAATGTTGATGTACTCAAAGGGCCAATAGATGGATACATCAGTCCCAAACCGTACCTTGGTTACCTTTTTGAGTCAAAGGCAGCTGAGCTCCACCTTGCGCCTGAGGATGAAAACAATGTCCAAAAGCGGTGTGTAGCCTTCACCATCTCCCTCACTAATGAGTTGAGGGTGAGACTGCCGGACAACATCGAAGCATTGCAGTACATGTCAGTTTTCAATGTGGAGGAAACTCTAAAGCACAATAAGAGCCCTGGAGAAATAGAAAAAATAGCCAAGCTCCTTGGCTACTCCCCTGTAGAGATAGACAAGATTGTCCAGCAATGGCGTGCCATCCATCTTAGTAAATGGAATGAGACAAAAAACACACTGGGCTTCTGGAGTGAGATTTGGAAGTTCAGGGATGCAGCTGATATCAACCCGTTTCAAGATCTTGCCATGGCTGCTGTGTCTGTGTTGTCCTTGCCACACTCGAACGCTGAAGTCGAGAGAGTATTCAGCCAGATGAGTGTGGTAAAAAGCAAACTTAGAAATCGGATGTCCTTGCAGACCCTTAACTCCATCCTGTACATTCGATATGGACTGAAGCTGTCTGGTGAGGCTTGCTATGAGCACCAGCTGCCTGATAATGTTTTGCAGCCTTTTGGCACATGAGCTGCTTACTCATTTAAGTCAGCTCCCTTAGTTGCTGAACCTGCCATAGAGAGCCTTGACCAAAAGGACGATGACCCACTCTTTCTGTGAGCCAGCACAGCCTGTGTGTGTGTGTGTGGAGGGGGGTCTGAAAAAAAATTAGGGCCAGACTAGTTACCATCATTTTCTCACATTGCCATTGACAGTTTTTTCTATTGTCTCTTTTTGGTCTATTTAGATTGTTAATGTTGATTGTATACAATTTTTTTTTACAAATGTTATGGTTAAAAATGTTCATGTTTTACTGTGACTTGTTGTAGGCTCCTAAGTGGAACATAAGGTTAAAAACCAAACCAAACTTAAGAAAACTAAACTAAACATTTTTTTTACTAAAACAAACTAAGTAACTCAGCCAGAGTGTCTCTTTTGGGTAACTTTTGCCGGTCCCAAGCCCGGATAAAGGAGGATGGTTGGAATTGTGACATAAAAAAACAAGAATCAAAAAGAAGAGAGTTAATTTGTAGTTCTAAACATATTTAGGGTGTTTTTTACTCACTTTTTGTCTCTCCCACGACTTTATTCCTCTCTCCCATGACTTTATTCCTCACAATTACATGCACAACTATGCAAATTAGGTGATGACGTCATTTAGCGACTTTTAGGGAAGCCAATAGCTACTTTCCTTACTGAGAAGTTGGCAACACGTGTGTCCGACTCCCGAAACGAACTTGAAAATGAGCCAACCCCATGCTTACTTTTTAGGGACCACTGTCAATGGAATGCTTCGTTTCTGTGCTATACATTACTTATTGTCTTATTGAAACATTTTATTTAATAAGTAATTGTATAATAGTTTGTAACATCAAAATATACGTACAAAGAATATTCATTATTGACAAATCTCTAATATCGGGGATAGAGACAAAAATAAAAATGGTCATAACTTTAACGACAGCGCTTTGGTTAGTCTTGTTTTCCTATCCATTGCGCATGTCCAAAATAAACAATGGGCGGATTCGATTACGCTGAGTCGCGGGACACTTGCGAGGAGCTCCATCTTCAAATCGAACAATAATCGGTGCCGCACGGTCATTTTGTCAACAAGGCAGCATGGTGCATCGTCCAGAAACATAAAACATATATTTTCCATAAAATACATGTTTGAATAGCCTAACTATTTTTAATTGGGAAGGCAGATAAAACGTTGTTATCAAAAACAATCACTTTTGTATGGGAAAACACAGAATCCTACTAATTACAACACATGCTTAATTACAACACTTTTGTTTTGAGCCGACTTCGCCGTGGGCTTTGAACGGGGCACCTGGCTCCCGCCCGGGAGGCAGCCAGTTTAAAATCGAACGCAACCAACTTTCAGCCGCTGCGAAACACGACTACACGGGCGAGATTAATCGAACCCCCTCAGTGAAAATGGCTGCCATTGACTTCATAACGTTAACTGGTGACAGCGAGAAAAAACAACCGTAAGTAATGCTTTAAATTGTGCTTTAGGTAGCTAAAATGTATAGTTTTCACTATGGGTTATTCTGCGTGTGGTCATAAACAGTTATTGTTCAATTAATAATGTCTTATAAGCGTTGTTAGCGCTTGAGCCTGTTTCGCTACTAGCTAGCTAGCTTACAAGCCAATGTCATAGTTGTGAAACTCGGAGAAATACTGGACAAGGTTAGCCAGCTAGCTTATGACCTAGTTTCAGTGCCTCTCAAACCTCTCCTCGGGGACCCCCAGCCGTTTAATCTATTCCAGAGCTAGCACGTCTGATTCAACTTGTCAATCATTAAGCCCCTGACTAGCTAATTGAATCAGGTGTGCTTGTTCAGGCTGCAACAAAATTGTGAAACGACTGGGGGTCCCCAAAGAAAGGTTTGAGAAACACACAAGTTACACCACTAGTAGTTGTGGAATGAACCAGCAATAGTTGTCAAAATGAACCAATTACCATGGGGCATTCCAGTTGATTTAATCATTACATTAATCTTTCCAATATCCTGTCGTGTGCAGGGGAGAGGATGCAGAGAGGAGTGGTAATGAAGAGGAAGACCAGGACCTGTCAGAGGAGGAGGGAGGCGCCGCCGGGAAGGCCGAAGCCGGTTCGTTGAAGCTCAGCGTTGCCGCGAGCTCAGCCAAGGCCAAGAAAAAGAAACACAAGCACCGCAGCAAACAGAAGAGACACAAGCAGTCTTCACCTGAGGACAAAGAGCGGCGCCACAAGCACCGGCACAAGCACAAGAAGCACAGGCGTAAAGATGGCCCCTCGACCGACGGCTTCCCCACCGGTGGCGACGACAACGCTTTCCCATACTCTTGCTCCTCCAAGCAGCCGAGACTGGAAGACGACGAGATGGCGCTTCTGGAGGAGCTGGAGAAACAGCGGGCCCTGATCCAAGCTGAGCTAGACAGTGAAATGACTGAGGGGGGCAGGGGGGTACAGTCGGGCATGGGGCTCATACTCCAGGGATACCACTCTGGGGAGGAGGAGGATGGGGAGATTCAGGGGGAGAGGGTGTGCAACGGGCAGCACTTGCGGAGAGGGGAAACTGGGGCTGGGGCTGGCTCAGGCTCGCAGACCGCTAAAGACGCTGGTAGAGTCCAGCGAGAGTCGGCAGATGCCGGCAAAGCTAAGCAGAAAAATCCCAATAAAGACGCTAGGAAGAGAAAGACTGACAGCAAGATCAAGGATCAGATGAGAGGGATGAGCACATCCAGGGATAGAGACAGCAGGAGACATTCCATGAGTGCGGATTGCTTTAAGGAAAGGGCACGGGTGTCCAAGTCTCCTCCTGGCACTAGCAAGCAGCCTGCTCAAAACCAGGACAAACACAAGAAGGCGATCAAGTCCCCCGCCAAGGACGCTTCCTCTGGGAATGAGAACTGCTCTCCTGGCCTGCGAGGGAGGCCGCCAGGCCCCGCCCCCCAGCTGCAGCGCAGCACGTCCCCATCACAGTGCCGGGACCCCCGGGCCTCCTCTTCAGGTCCCCAGGCAGCCGAGCGATGGGTCAGGTCACCGCCACCACCCAGAGGGGGCCACCCGCGCTCCCCGGAGTGTCAAAGGAGAGAGGTGGACCGACTGAGACTCTCACCTGGCAGGTCAGAACATTGTTTGGCCTCATGTCGATTCCACACATGAATCACAAAAAGTAATCCAAGTTGATGAGTTAAGAAATTTGGCCTTTTGCGTTTGATACAGATAAACATGCTTTTGTTTTCAAGGAGGAGATGTATCTTCTCACAACCAGGTACAGGGTCCACAAATTAATTTACTGGTAACATATTGTGAAAACCATTAGGTCCGGGTTGTCACTTTCCTCCCGGGATAGACCATGAGTATTGGGATGGGAAGCTTGGGGGGTGGGGGGTGGGGGCGTATTCATTATTGCACACTGTAGCAAAACGTTTTGCAACATGAAAAAGTAGCATTTCTTATGGGGCGAATTTAGGTTAGTCCTTCTCCGTTTCAGCTGGTTGTTTCCATTTAGTTTCTAGTGAATACACCCCTAGTAATACTGGGGGTGTGTTAGACACCACACCGAGGCTGGTTAAGGGCTCACATTTAAAACCACATGTCAGTTAAAATAATAATAATAATAATAAGATGTATTGTCACATACACGGGATAGCTGCAGTGTGTTGTTTTACAGGGTCAGCCATAGTAGTATGATAGCTGCAGTGTGTTGTTTTACAGGGTCAGCCATAGTTTTATGATCGGTGCAGTGTGTTGTTTTACAGGGTCAGCCATAGTAGTATGATCGGTGCAGTGTGTTGTTTTACATGGTCAGCCATAGTAGTATGATCGGTGCAGTGTAATGTGTTGTTTTACATGGTCAGCCATAGTAGTATGATCGGTGCAGTGTAATGTGTTGTTTTACAGGGTCAGCCATAGTAGTATGATCGGTGCAGTGTAATGTGTTGTTTTACAGGGTCAGCCATAGTAGTACGATAGGTGCAGTGAAATGTGTTGTTTTACAGGGTCAGCCATAGTAGTACGATAGGTGCAGTGAAATGTGTTGTTTTACAGGGTCAGCCATAGTAGTATGATAGGTGCAGTGAAATGTGTTTTACAGGGTCAGCCATAGTACGGCGCCCTTGGAGCAAATTAGGGTTTAAGTGCCTTGCTCAAGGGCACATAGACAGATTTTTCACCTTGTCTGCTTGGGTATTCGAACCTGCGACTTTTTCAGTTACTAATCCCAACGCTCTAATTGCAAGTAGACAGCTGCTATTTCCAGTAAGGGTCTATCAGCAGAATCTGTGCCAGGAAATAAGAAATGAGTGCTGGTGTGAGTGCTCATGGGAGATGTAGTCATGCGCGATATTCCCTACCAAACGTAGTCCAGTTTACATCATCCACACATTGAATCGTGTCCAAATCAAATCACACAAACCCTTTAGGTAATGCGTGGAAAATATTGAATGTGTAAGCCCTTGTCCTGTTGCTGCGTGGTCTTCAGGATGCGGCGCCAGGACGAGGCAGGGGGCCGCAGGGATGCCAGCCCAGCTCGACGGTTCAGCCGCTCACCTTTCAGGCGGAGGTGTCGCTCTCCCAGGAGACGCAGCAGGTCTCCATTCAGGAGGAGGTGGGTGGAGGTACTTTTCTCCCCATATGTCTGATAACTGTACTATCCCCACCTGTGTTGTGTTCAGTTGAAGTCAGAAGTTTACATACACCTTAGCCAAATACATTTAAACTCAGTTTTTCACAATTCCTGACATTTAATCCCAGTAAAAAATTCCCTGTCTTAGGTCAGTTAGGATCACCACTTTATTTTAAGAATGTGAAATGTCAGAATAATAGTAGAGAGAATGATTTATTTCAGCTTTTCTTTCTTTCATCACATTCCCAGTGGGTCAGAAGTTTACATACACTCAATTAGTATTTGGTAGCATTGCCTTTAAATTGTTTAACTTGGGTCAAACCGTTCGGGTAACCTTCCACAAGCTTCTCACAATAAGTTGGGTGAATTTTGGCCCATTCCCCCTGACAGAGCTGGTGTAACTGAGTCAGGTTTGTAGGCCTCCTTGCTCGCACCAAAGTACGTTAATCTCTAGGAGACAGAACGGGTCTCCTTCCTGAGCGTTATGACGGCTTTGTGGTCCCATGGTATTTATACTTGCGTACTATTGTTTGTACAGATGAACATGGTACCTTCAGGCGTTTGGAAATTGCTTCCAAGGATGAACCAGACTTGTGGAGGTCTGCACATTTTTTTCTGAGGTCTTGGCTGATTTCTTTAGATTTTCCCATGATGTCAAGCAAAGAGGCACTGAGTTTGAAGGTAGGCCTTGAAATACATCCACAGGTACACCTTCAATTGACTCAAATGATGTCAATTAGCCTATCAGAAGCTTCTAAAGCCATGACATCATTTTCTGGAATTTTCCAAGCTGTTTAAAAGCACCGTGAACTTAGTGTATGTAAACTTCTGACCCACTGGAATTGTGATGCAGTGAATTATAAGTGAAATAATCTTTCTGTAAACAATTGTTGGAAAAATTACTTGTCATGCACAAAGTAGATGTACTAACCGACTCGCCAAAACTATAGTTTGTTAACAATACATTTTGTGGAGTGGTTGAAAAACTAGTTTTAATGACTCCAACCTAAGTGTATGTAAACTTCCGACTTCAACTGTATATGTCTGTGAGTCTATATATACAGATGGGCCTCTGTAGCTCAGCTGGTAGAGCATGGCACTTGTAACGCCAAGGTAGTGGGTTCGATCCCCGGGACCACCCATATGTAAAAATGTATGCACACATGACTGTAAGTCGCTTTGGATAAAAGCGTCTGCTAAATGGCTTATTATTATTATTATTATTATTATTTATTTCCCATTCTCTGTCTGATGAAGGTCTGACCGAAACGTCATTCTTTATTTTAAAGTGTTGCAACTTACCTATTTTGAGGCTATGATAGTTCTTATTTTATTGTCACCGAATAGGTTCAGCCACAGTAGTATGGCGCCCCTGGAGCAAATGACAGTTAAGTGCCTTGCTCAAGGGCACATAGACCGATTTTTCACCTTGTTGGCTCGGGTATTCGAACCGGCAACCTTTCGGTTACTGGCCCGACCCTCTAACCACCACCCTAATGATGTTTTTCTTCAAGATTCAATGGTTATACAGTGCATTCGGAAAGTATTCAGACCCCTTGACTTTTTCCACATTTTGTTACGTTACAGCCTTATTTTAAAATGGATAATACACATAATGACAAAACAAAAAGTTTTTTATATTTTTATTGTTGCACATTTTATAAAAAATTAAAATAATAATGTCACATTTACATGAGTATTCAGACCCTTTACTCAGTACTTTGTTGAAGCACCTTTGGCAGTGATTACATCCTTAAGTCTTCTTGGGTATGATGCTACAAGCTTGGCACACCTGTATTTGGGGAGTTTCTCCCATTATTCTCTGCAGATCCTCTCAAGCTCTGTCAGGTTGGATGGGCAGCGTTGCCGCGGAGCTATTTTCAGGTCTCTCCAGAGATGTTCGATCAAGTTCAAGTCCGGGCTCTGGCTGGGCCACTCAAGGACATTCAGAGACTTGTCCCAAAGCCACTCCTGCGTTGTCTTGGCTGTGTGCTTAGGGTTGTTGTCCTGTTTTGAAGGTGAACCTTCGCCCCAGTCTGAGGTTCTGAGCGCTCTGGAGCGGTTTTCATCAAGGATGTCTCTGTACTTTGCTCCGTTCATCTTTCACTCAATCCTGACTAGTCTCCCTGCTGCTGAAAAACATCCCCACAGCATGATGCTGCCACCACCATGCTTCACCGTAGGGAGGGTGCCTGGTTTCCTCCAGACGTGATGCTTAGTATTCAGGCCAAAGAGTTCAATCTTGGTTTCATCAGACCAGAGAATCTTGTTTCTCATGGTCTTAGAGTCCTTTAGGTGCCTTTTGGCAAACTCCAAGCAGGCTGTCATGTGCCTTTTACTGAGGAGTGGCTTCCGTCTGGCCACTCTAACATAAAGGCCTGATTGCTGGAGTGCTGCAGAGATGGTTGTCCTTCTGGAAGGTGCCCCAATCTCCACAGAGGAGCTCTGTCAGAGTGACCATCGGGTTCTTGGTCATTTCCCTGACCAAGGCCCCTCGCCCCCGAGTTTGACTGGGCGTCCAGCTCTAGGAAGAGTCTTGGTGGTACCAAACTTCTTCTATTTAAGGATGATAGAGGCCACGGTGTTCTTGGGGACCTTCAATGTTGCAGAAATTGTTGGGTACCCTTCCCCAGATCTGTGCCTCGACGCAATCCTGTCTCTGAGCTCTACAGACAATTCCTTTGACCTCATGGCTTGGTTTTTGCTCTGACATGCACTGTCAACTGTGGGACCATATACAGTGCGGAAAAAAAGTATTTAGTCAACCACCAATTGTGCAAGTTCTCCCACTTAAAAAGATGAGAGAGGCCTGTAATTTTCATCATAGGTACACGTCAACTATGACAGACAAAATGAGAAAAAAAAATCCAGAAAATCACATTGTAGGATTTTTAATGAATTTATTTGCAAATTATGGTGGAAAATAAGTATTTGGTCAATAACAAAAGTTTCTCAATACTTTGTTATATACCCTTTGTTGGCAACGACACAGGTCAAACGTTTTCTGTAAGTCTTCACAAGGTTTTCACACACTGTTGCTGGTATTTTGGCCCATTCCTCCATGCAGATCTCCTCTAGAGCAGTGATGTTTTGGGGCTGTCGCTGGGCAACACGGATTTTCAACTCCCTCCAAAGATTTTCTATGGGGTTGAGATCTGGAGACTGGCTAGGCCACTCCAGGACCTTGAAATGCTTCTTACGAAGCCACTCCTTCGTTGCCCGGGCGGTGTGTTTGGGATTATTGTCATGCTAAAAGACCTAGCCACGTTTCATCTTCAATGCCCTTGCTGATGGAAGGAGGTTTTCACTCAATCTCACGATACATGGCCCCATTCATTCTTTCCTTTACACAGATCAGTCGTCCAGGTCCCTTTGCATAAAAATAGCCCCAAAGCATGATGTTTCCACCCCCATGCTTCACAGTAGGTATGGTGTTCTTTGGATGCAACTCAGCATTCTTTGTCCTCCAAACACGACGAGTTTACTTTTTACCAAAAAATTATATTTTGGTTTCATCTGACCATATGACATTCTCCCAATCCTCTTCTGGATCATCCAAATGCACTCTAGCAAGCTTCAGACGGGCCTGGACATGTACTGGCTTAAGCAGGGGGACACGTCTGGCAATGCAGGATTTGAGTCCCTGGCGGCGTAGTGTGTTACTGATGGTAGGCTTTGTTACTTTGGTCCCAGCTCTCTGCAGGTCATTCACTAGGTCCCCCCGTGTGGTTCTGGGATTTTTGCTCACCGTTCTTGTGATCATTTTGACCCCACGGGGTGAGATCTTGCGTGGAGCCCCAGATCGAGGGAGATTATCAGTGGTCTTGTATGTCTTCCATTTCCTAATAATTGCTCCCACTGTTGATTTCTTCAAACCAAGCTGCTTACCTATTGCAGATTCAGTCTTCCCAGCCTGGTGCAGGTCTACAATTTTGTTTCTGGTGTCCTTTGACAGGTCTTTGGTCTTGGCCATAGTGGAGTTTGGAGTGTGACTGTTTGAGGTTGTGGACAGGTGTCTTTTATACTGATAACAAGTTCAAACAGGTGCCATTAATACAGGTAACGAATGGAGGACAGAGGAGCCTCTTAAAGAAGAAGTTACATGTCTGTGAGAGCCAGAAATCTTGCTTGTTTGTAGGTGACCAAATACTTATTTTCCACCATAATTTGCAAATAAATTCATTAAAAATCCTACAATGTAATTTTCTGGAAAAAAAAATGCTCAATTTGTCTGTCATAGTTGACGTGTACCTATGATGAAAATTACAGGCCTCTCATCTTTTTAGGTGGGAGAACTTGCACAATTGGTGGCTGACTAAATACTTTTTTCCCCCACTGTATATAGATAGATACATACATACATAAATACAGTGGGGAGAACAAGTATTTGATACACTGCCAATTTTGCAGGTTTTCCTACTTACAAAGCATGTAGAGGTCTGTCATTTTTATCATAGGTACACTTCAACTGTGAGAGACGGAATCTAAAACAAAAATCCAGAAAATCACATTGTATGATTTTTAAGTAATTAATTTGCATTTTATTGCATGACATAAGTATTTGATAATCTACCAACCAGTAAGAATTCCAGCTCTCACAGACCTGTTAGTTTTTATTTAAGAAGCCCTCCTGCTCTCCACTCATTACCTGTATTAACTGCACCTGTTTGAACTTGTTACCTGTATAAAAGACACCTGTCCACACACTCAATCAAACAGACTCTAACCTCTCCACAATGGCCAAGACCAGAGAGCTGTGTAAGGACATCAGGGATAAAATTGTAGACCTGCACAAGGCTGGGATGGGCTACAGGACAATAGGCAAGCAGCTTGGTGAGAAGGCAACAACTGTTGGCGCAATTATTAGAAAATGGAAGAAGTTCAAGATGACGGTCAATCACCCTCGGTCTGGGGCTCCATGCAAGATCTCACCTCGTGGGGCATCAATGATCATGAGGAAGGTGAGGGATCAGCCCAGAACTACACGGCAGGACCTGGTCAATGACCTGAAGAGAGCTGGGACCACAGTCTCAAAGAAAACCATTAGTAACACACTACGCCGTCATGGATTAAAATCCTGCAGCGCACGCAAGGTCCCCCTGCTCAAGCCAGCGCATGTCCAGGCCCGTCTGAAGTTTGCCAATGACCATCTGGATGATCCAGAGGAGGAATGGGTGAAGGTCATGTGGTCTGATGAGACAAAAATAGAGCTTTTTGGTCTAAACTCCACTCGCCGTGTTTGGAGGAAGAAGAAGGATGAGTACAACCCCAAGAGTACCATCCCAACCGTGAAGCATGGAGGTGGAAACATCATTCTTTGGGGATGCTTTTCTGCAAAGGGGACAGGACGACTGCACCGTATTGAGGGGAGGATGGATGGGGCCATGTATCGCGAGATCTTGGCCAACAACCTCCTTCCCTCAGTAAGAGCATTGAAGATGGGTCGTGGCTGGGTCTTCCAGCATGACAATGACCCGAAACACACAGCCAGGGCAACTAAGGAGTGGCTCCGTAAGAAGCATCTCAATGTCCTGGAGTGGCCTAGCCAGTCTCCAGACCTGAACCCAATAGAACATTTTTGGAGGGAGCTGAAAGTCCGTATTGCCCAGCGACAGCCCCGAAACCTGAAGGATCTGGAGAAGGTCTATATGGAGGAGTGGGCCAAAATCACTGCTGCAGTGTGTGCAAACCTGGTCAAGACCTACAGGAAACGTATGGTCTCTGTAATTGCAAACAAAGGTTTCTGTACTAAATATTAAATTCTGCTTTTCTGATGTATCAAATACTTATGTCATGCAATAAAATGCAAATGCAAAATTTTCTGGATTTTTGTTTTAGATTCCGTCTCTCACAGTTGAGGTGTACCTATGATAAAAATGACAGACCTCTACATGCTTTGTAAGTCGGAAAACCTGAAAAATCGCCAGTGTATCAAATACTTGTTCTCCCCACTGTACGTGTGTTTCTTTCCAAATCATGTCCATTCAGTTGAATTTATCACAGGTGGACTCCAATCAAGTTGTAGAAACATCTCAAGGATGATCAATGGAAACATGATGCACCTGAACTCAATTTCGAATCTCATAGCAAAGGGTCTGAATACTTATGTAAATAAGGTATTATAATTTTTTTTGTATACGTTTGCTAAAATATCTAAACCTGTTTTCACTTTGTTGTTATGGGGTATTGTGTGTAGATTTGATGAGGAATTTGTTATATTTAATCCATTTTAGATAAAGGCTGTAACGTAACAAAGTGGAAAAGTGGAAGGGGTCTGAATATTTCTGAATGCACTGTAATTGCAATGACCATTTGAACATCAGGAAATCGTACATATTGCACCTGTAAGATGCTCAGGCTTTTGCTTTTTTCTTTCCTGTGACTCTTCTACGTAGGTCATTGGATCGGGACAGGATGGGACGGAGGCCACATTGGGGTTCCAGATCCCAGGAGAGGAGGCAGAGGCTGAGCCGGGACAGAGAGGACAAGTTCAAGGGCAGCCTCTCGGAAGGAATGAAGGCTGACAAGGAGGACTCTGAAGATGAAGTGTAGGCAGTTCACTAGGGAGTGAATTTTAGTTGCTTATTGTTGAATGTATCGTTCATACACAAATGATACAACATTAATCCATTTCAATTTCATTAGTGAAACCACCCAATTTTTTAGCAATATGAGCTATTGTTTATGGGTGTGGGGTGGACGACCACGTTGTATGTGTGTGTTGAGAGTTGACGTGTCCTGTAATAGGCTGGAAGATTACGACGTTGATGAGGAGGACGAGGAGGCCCTCATCGAACAGAGGAGGCTACAGCGCCTGGCCATCGTCCAGGTGGGTAAAAAGACCTCTGACATCATCCCCTCTGCACCGACCTAACTTAACAGAGCCACACAGCCATGTTGCTACAGTATATATTTTAACCGTTTCTTTATTGGCCGTTGTCATACACAGCATGCAAACGTGACACACTCAGCTGTTTTGATTGTTAGTTCGACAATTAGAATGGCGTTGGACACTGTGTGCCGTGCCTGTGCTCTGGCCACACCCCTAATCCCAGGTTTTGTGTTACTTCCACATGCTTAGTGCCAAGGGAGTCAATCCCTCTCTCTCCCTGTCCACCGATCCTCTCTCCCTGTCCACCGATCCTCTCTCCCTGTCCCCCGAACCTCTCTCCCTGTCCACCAACCTCCCCCCTCTCTGTCCTCCAACCTCCCCTCCCTCTCTCTCGCCCTCTCTCTCCCTGTCCACCAACCTGCCCCTCTCTCTCTCACTGTCCACCAACCTGCCCCTCTCTCTCTCCCTGTCCACCAACCTGCCCCTCTCTCTCTCCCTGTCCACCAACCTGCCCCTCTCTCTCTCCCTGTCCACCAACCTGCCCTCTCTCTCTCCCTGTCCACCAACCTGCCCCTCTCTCTCCCTGTCCACCAACCTGCCCCTCTCTCTCCCTGTCCACCAACCTGCCCCTCTCTCTCTCCCTGTCCACCAACCTGCCCCTCTCTCTCTCCCTGTCCACCAACCTGCCCCTCTCTCTCTCTCTCCCTGTCCACCAACCTGCCCCCTCTCTCTCTCTCCCTGTCCACCAACCTTCCCCTCTCTCTCCCTGTCCACCAACCTTCCCCCTCTCTCTCCCTGTCCACCAACCTGCCCCTCTCTCTCTCCCTGTCCACCAACCTGCCCCTCTCTCTCTCCCTGTCCACCAACCTGCCCCCTTCTCTCTCTCTCTCTCTCTCTCTCTCTCTCTCTCCCTGTCCACCAACCTCCCCCTCTCTCTCCCTGTCCACCAACCTTCCCCCTCTCTCTCTCTCCCTGTCCACCAACCTGCCCCCTCTCTCTCTCCCTGTCCACCAACCTTCCCCCTCTCTCTCTCCCTGTCCACCAACCTTCCCCTCTCTCTCTCTCCCTGTCTACCAACCTTCCCCCTCTCTCTCCCTGTCCACCAACCTTCCCCCTCTCTCTCTCTCCCTGTCCACCAACCTTCCCCCTCTCTCTCTCCTGTCCACCAACCTTCCCCCTCTCTCTCCCTCCTGTCCACCAACCTTCCCCCTCTCTCTCTCTCCCTGTCTACCAACCTGCCCCTCTCTCTCTCTCCCTGTCTACCAACCTGCCCCTCTCTCTCTCTCCCTGTCCACCAACCTTCCCCCTCTCTCTCTCCCTGTCCACCAACCTTCCCCCTCTCTCTCTCCCTGTCCACCAACCTTCCCCCTCTCTCTCCCTGTCCACCAACCTGCCCCTCTTTCTCCCTGTCTACCAACCTTCCCCCTCTCTCTCCCTGTCCACCAACCTCCCCCTCTCTCTCCCTGTCCACCAACCTTCTCTCTCCCTGTCCACCAACCTTCTCTCTCCCTGTCCTCCAACCTCCCCCTCTCTCTCCCTGTCCACCAACCTTCTCTCTCCCTGTCCACCAACCTCCCCCTCGCTCTCCCTGTCCACCAACCTCCCCCTCTCTCTCCCTGTCCACCAACCTCCCCTCGCTCTCCCTGTCCACCAACCTCCCCCTCTCTCTCCTCTCCTGTCCTCCAACCTCCCCCTCTCTCTCCCTGTCCACCAACCTTCCCCTCTCTCTCTCTCCCTGTCCACCAACCTTCCCCCTCTCTCTCCCTGTCCACCAACAACACAGAATTCCCTCCCAGCACACCACTAAGAATACCAATAATTATGACCATAGTTTTTCTTGTTGTAAATATGACAACTGTTATCCATCTTTTTTTTTTTTTGCTTTATGATTTAGAAAAGGGTGCAAATTCTCAAAGGTATCATGTTTATGAACAAATAGATTGTAATCGCTGGAGAATAAACTAGATGAGCTCCGTTTGCGACTATCCTATCAACGTGATCTGAAGTACTGTAACATCCTATGTGTTGTGTCTCTTTAACAGCCGGGTGCACAATCTGTAATATTAAGGAAGTCTCGAGGTTCTGCTCGACGGCATTAGAATACCTCATGATAAGCTGTAGACCGTACTATTTACGAAGTTTTCATCTATATTTTTCGTAGCTGTCTATTTACCACCGCAAACCGATACTGGCACTAAGACCGCACTCAACCAGCTGTATAGGGCCGTGAGCAAACATGAACATGTGTGTGGCCGGTGATTTTAATGCAGAGAAACTGAAATCAGTCTTACCTCATTTCTACCAGCATGTCACCTTTACAACTACAGGTGAAAAAAAAAAACTCTAGATCACCTTTACTCCACACACAGAGACGCATACAAAGCTCACCCTCCATTTGGCAAAGCTGCCCATAACTCTATCCTCCTGCTCACAAGCAAAAGCTCAAACGGTGGCACAATTGGCTACCCGGACTATTTGCATTGACCCCCATTTTTATGCACTGGCTCTATGCACACTCACTAGAAACGACCCACCCACTCCCATACTGCACTGACACTCCCAACACATGCACACTCACTACATACGCTCACACACAAAAAACACGTGAATATTGACGCCACACACTCACACCCCCTAGCTACATGTACATATTACATCAATCACCTCAACTCCCTCGTGCCCCTGCACATTGACTCAGTACCGGTACTTCCTGTATATAGCCTCATTACTCCCTCGTACTCCAGCACATTGACTCAGTACCGGTACTCCCTTGTATGTAGCCTCGTTATTGTTATTATGTGTTACCATTTCTTTCTTATTTTTTTTTTTTTTTGTGTGCTAATTTTCTTTTTAACTCTGCGTTGTTGGTTAAGGGCTCGTAAGTAAGCATTTCACGGTAAAGTCTACACCTGTTGTATATTCGGCGCGTGTGACAAATTTAAAAATTTTGATTTTGATTTGACATGTGTACTGTGTGCGTATGTATTTGTGACTTGTTAGTGTACATGTTCTCGTGCCGGTGCTTGCATATTTTTTTGCTCACGCGTGTGTGTTTTTCTTCTGTGAACAGAAGTACAAGGGAGGGAACGAGGACAGTAATATGTCGGCACCGTCGGACCCCGGCAGCCCCCAGAGCAGCCAGCGCAGCCGCTCGCCCTCACCAGACGGCATCCTGGAGCGTGTGACGGCCGACGTCAAAGAGTACGAGCGGGAAAACATGGACACCTTCGAAGAAAACGTCAAGGCTAAGCACAACCTCATCGAACAGGAGAAAGATGGTAAACATATGTACCTTTCATATAAGCGTGTGTGCACATCAGACAAACTAAGACCTGGACCTATATGAAATACTTTCAACTAATTGATTTACGCTGGATTTAGTTTGCTCAGTACATTATGGAAACCATAGATTACTCTGTTAATACCATGAAGTATCTGACCCAGATGGGTGTTTTGTCTGATGCAGTAGTAGCATCGGCAGTAGCAGCATTTGGCTACGTCATGTTGGTTTGTCTGTAAGGGGACACCAGGGCTTTTTAAATGCAGACACAAAACCTTCCCTGGAGATGGTTTGGAAGCGCCACTGAACGGGCATTTTACTTGTCTGTAAAGGACCAGTAGTAGTAGTAGTAGTAGGCCCAGTAGTAGTAGTAGTAGTAGTAGGCCCAGTAGTAGTAGTAGTAGTAGGCCCAGTAGTAGTAGGCCCAGTAGTAGTAGGCCCAGTAGTAGTAGTAGTAGTAGGCCCAGTAGTAGTAGTAGCAGTAGTAGTAGCAGTAGTAGTAGGCCCAGTAGTAGTAGTAGGCCCAGTAGTAGTAGTAGTAGTAGGCCCAGTAGTAGTAGTAGTAGTAGTAGTAGGGCCCAGTAGTAGTAGTAGTAGGCCCAGTAGTAGTAGTAGGCCCAGTAGTAGTAGTAGTAGGCCCAGTAGTAGTAGTAGTAGTAGTAGTAGTAGTAGTAGTAGTAGGCCCAGTAGTAGTAGTAGTAGTAGTAGTAGTAGTAGTAGTAGTAGTAGTAGTAGTAGTAGTAGTAGTAGTAGGCCCAGTAGTAGTAGTAGTAGTAGTAGGGCCCAGTAGTAGTAGTAGTAGTAGTAGGCCCAGTAGTAGTAGTAGTAGTAGTAGTAGTAGTAGTAGTAGTAGGCCCAGTAGTAGTAGTAGTAGGCCCAGTAGTAGTAGTAGTAGTAGTAGTAGGCCCAGTAGTAGTAGTAGCAGTAGTAGTAGGCCCAGTAGTAGTAGTAGTAGGCCCAGTAGTAGTAGTAGGCCCAGTAGTAGTAGTAGTAGTAGTAGTAGTAGTAGTAGTAGTAGTAGTAGTAGTAGTAGTAGTAGTAGTAGTGGCCCAGTAGTAGTAGGGCCCAGTGGTAGTAGTAGTAGTAGTAGGCCCAGTAGTAGTAGTAGTAGTAGGCCCAGTAGTAGTAGTAGTAGTAGTAGGGCCCAGTAGTAGTAGTAGTAGTAGTAGTAGTAGGCCCAGTAGTAGTAGTAGTAGTAGTAGGCCCAGTAGTAGTAGTAGTAGTAGGCCCAGTAGTAGTAGTAGTAGTAGTAGTAGTAGTAGTAGTAGTAGTAGTAGTAGTAGGCCTAGTAGTAGTAGTAGTAGTAGTAGTAGTAGGCCCAGTAGTAGTAGTAGTAGGCCCAGTAGTAGTAGTAGTAGGGCCCAGTAGTAGTAGGCCCAGTAGTAGTAGTAGTAGTAGTAGGCCCAGTAGTAGTAGGCCCAGTAGTAGTAGTAGGCCCAGTAGTAGTAGGCCCAGTAGTAGTAGTAGTAGTAGTAGTAGTAGTAGTAGTAGTAGTAGTAGTAGTAGTAGTAGTAGTAGTAGTAGTAGTAGTAGTAGTAGTAGTAGTAGTAGTAGTAGTAGTAGTAGTAGTAGTAGTAGTAGTAGTAGTAGTAGGCCCAGTAGTAGTAGTAGTAGGCCCAGTAGTAGTAGTAGGCCCAGTAGTAGTAGTAGGCCCAGTAGTAGTAGTAGGCCCAGTAGTAGTAGTAGGCCCAGTAGTAGTAGTAGTAGTAGGCCCAGTAGTAGTAGTAGGCCCAGTAGTAGTAGTAGTAGTAGGCCCAGTAGTAGTAGTAGGCCCAGTAGTAGCAATAGAAGTGGGTGATAGACGTTGATCGAGTTCAAATGTAGTTCATAACTCTATTACTCAATTACTTATTATGATGTTAATTTCTAATATACTCTGACTTCTTAATCAATGAAATATATATTTTTTTAAAGTCATATTGACATCAGCAGTTGTCACAAAGTGCTTTTACAGTTTAGCAGTGCTCGAGTTTAAACTCTACCCCCTTTCTTTCCTAGAAGGAACCAACCCCAAAAAACCTTCTGCCCCCGATATGTTCACCGAATCGGATGACATGTTTGCCGCCTACTTTGACGTGAGTACTCCTCTTGTTCCTTTGATTGTGTCGTGTGGACTCTGACCACCATGACGTGTGCCAATGTGTCTTCAACATTTTAAATGAAGTTGATTTTATGGAATAGGATCCTGGCAGATAGGGTTGCAAAGAGGGGTGTCAGTGTCCCGGGTCGCTCTTGTGTTGTTACTGTCCAAACACGCGTCTGTCAGTGGGTAATTTGAAACCGGGCCACAGCGTTTTCTCCGGTGACCTTTCTGTGAGGCGACTTGTCCGATTCAGAGTCGAGATAAGCACGCAAGTTTGACTTTAGCGTAAATCATTAATTGAGGTCAGTGGGGGACCGAAAGTTTGGCGCGTCAATCTCAAGTCAGAATACCACCTCAACTGTGGTTTTGTATTGTAGCCTGACAGTCAGACCTGGGTTAGACCTGGGTTCAAATAGTATTAGTTTTTTCTTTCAAATAGTTTGAGCGTTTTAAATGAGCCTGCTTGGGGTGCCAGATGGACAACATTTGCACTATTGGGACTATTCCTTTGGTTCCATTGCGCCAGGCAAGCTCAATCAAGCACAGCTTCCCATCAGAAAAATTATAACTGATTTCTTAAAAGGAAAAAAACAAACATTGGAAAAACCATTGGTCTCCCGTCATACTAACACTAAGTGATTTGTGGCCACTGCAGAGTGCAAGGCTTCGCGCAGCAGGCATCGGAAAGGACTTTAAGGAGAACCCCAACCTCCGAGACAACTGGACAGACGCAGAGGGCTACTACCGTAAGTCCATTTGGCATTAAGCTCCTTCCTTCTTTGTTCCTTCGTTTGTTTGTTAGCTTATTCATTCATGAATCACTACTGAACAAAAATATAAACGCAACATGCAACATTTTCAAAGATTTTATTGAGTTACAGTTCATATATGGAAATCAGTCAATTGAAATAAATTCATTAGGCCGTAATCTATAGATTTCACATGACTGGGCAGGGGGAGGGCATAGGCCCACCCACTGGGGAGCCAGGCCCAGCCAATCAGAATGAGTTTGTCCCCACAAAAGGGCTTTATTACAGACATAAATATCCCCCCCCCCCCCAGACGATCCTGCAGGTGACGAAGCCAATGTGGAGAAGTGGGTGGACAGGTAGCTTAGTGGTTAAGAGTGTTGTGCCAGTAACCGAAAGGTCGTTGGTTCTAATCCCCGAGCCGACTAGGTGACAATCTGTCGATGTGCCCTTGAACAAGGCACTTAACCCTAATTGCTCCTGTAAGTTGCTCTGGATAAGAGCGTCTGCTAAATTACTAAAATGTAAAATGAGATCAAGGGCACGTGGTTACACATGGTCTGCGGTTGTGTGGCCAGTTTTACATACTGCCAATTCTCTAAAATGACGTTGGAGGCAGCTTATGGTAGAAAAATGAACATGAAATTCTCTGGCAACATCTCTGGTGGACATTCCTGCAGTCCGCATGCCAATTGCACGTTTCCTCAACTTTAGACATCTGTGGCATTGTGTTGTTTGACAAAACTGCACTTTTAGAGTGGCCTTTTATTGTCCCCAGCACAAGGTGCACCTGTGTAATGATCATGCTGTTTAATCAGCTTTTTGATGTGCCACACCTGTCAGGTGGATGGATTATTTTAGCAAAGGAAAAATGCTCACTAACAGGAAAGTAAACAAATGTGTGCACAAAATTTAAGGGAAATAAGCTTTTTGTGCGGCTGGAAGATTTCTGGGATCTTTAATTTCAGCTCATGAAACATGGGAACAACACTTTACATGTTGCGTTTATATTTTTGTTCAGTGAATATTTATATTCCGGTCTCTGATATTTCTTAATGTCTTTTTTATTTTTCTGGATTATGTGTTTTACATCTGCCATCAGTGTACGCGACCAGTAAACGTTGATTTGATTTGCATGAAAATGTGAAGATGGTTGTTTACATGCAAAATTGCCATTTCTTGTTGGTCGCTAAATCAAACGACAATGAGGAAGCAGAAAAAATCTGTTTTACTCACGTGCTACATCGGACACGTAACTTTTGCAGAGCTTGAGACACTCCTGTTCATTTCAACAAGAGCGTAACCGTGCCAGCTCTGCGAAAGGCTTACACTGTTTTGAGTCGTAAAATGTAAGTATTTTCAAGATTACGACGCGCAGCTCACGCATGAGAGCAAAAGTGGCTAGTGTTCTGCTCGCGCTGACCAAAAGTTACACTTCCAGTGTAGCAAAAAGAAACCGTGTAGCCGCAATGTTAGGCTACTGGATTTATTTATTTTTTATCACCTTCCTAATGGCGCAACCACAGAACAAGCTCACTTGCCCGGCTGCCGTAAATCCCATAAATTGTCAGTCTTTCACGTCAACAATGGGAGTGAACGATAAAGATCCGTTTTAGGCCTGCTGGAATTCTTTGCAGTTTTTGTTTACTTGCAACAGGGGCAACGCTTAAGGTCAATCCCTACCTATTCATAACCAGTTAGCTAATACATTCAATGTCTTTTGATATTTGACAGGACTCAATATCGGGGAGATACTGGACAAGCGGTACAGCGTGTATGGCTACACGGGGCAGGGCGTGTTCAGCAACGTCATCCGTGCGCGAGACGTGGCCCGCGCCAGCCAGGAGGTTGCCATTAAGATTATTCGGAACAACGAGCTCATGTGAGTGTCGTCTACCAAAAGCTAGTCCTGAACCCCGTTCAGTAGGCAGAAAAACATTTTTGAAACGGGGGAGATACTACCTGAACTTGCCCATTGCAATATGTTTTGCTACGTTGTGCACTAATGAACACAGCTCTGTCTCATAATGTGAACGGTCCCTAATCATTGTGCTTTTGTTTCATGGAAGAGGCTTGTATCTTATATTTTGACAAGAGGCTTGTATCTTTGAAGGAGCGGGACACTAATCCAGACGCTTATAAGAAATCCCGCTATGCCCTCCGACGAACCATCAAACAGGCAAAGCGTCAATACAAGACTAAGATTGAATCCTACCACACCGGCTGTGACGCTCGTCGGATGTGGAATGGCTTGCAAACTATCACTGATTACAAAGGGAATCCCAGCCGCGAGCTGCCCAGTGACGCGAGCCTACCAGACGAGCTAAATGCCTTCTATGATCGCTTCGAGGCAAGCAACACTGAACCATGCATTAGAGCGTCAGCAGTTTCGGACGACTGTGTGATCACGCTCTCCATAGACCTTTTTAAACAGGTTAACATTCACAAGGCGTGAGAATGCTTTTCATTGACTACTGCTCAGCGTTCAACACCATAGTGCCCTCCAAGCTCATCACTAAGCTAAAGGCACTGGGATTAAACACCTCCCTCTGCAACTGGATCCTGGACTTTCTGACGGGCCGCCCCACAGGTTGATTTATTTATTTTAGATTTGATTTAGGATCCCCATTAGCCGACGCCGATAGTGACAGCTAGTCTTCCTGGGGTCCGACGAAAAATACATTAGAAAAGCTGGTGAGGCAACAACACATCCGCCGCACTGACCCTCAACACGGGGGGCCCCTCAGGGGTGCGTGCTCAGTCCCCTCCTGTACTCCCTGTACACCCACGACTGCGTGGCCAAGCGCGACCCTCAACATGGGAGCCCCACAGGGGTGTGTGCTTATTCCCCTCCTGTACTCCCTGTTCACCCACGACTGCGTGGCCATGTACGACTGCTGACAAGACGACGGTGGTAGGCCTGATCACCGGTGACAATGAGACAGCCTACAGGGAGGAGGTCAGTGACCTGGCAGTGTGGTGCCTGGACAACAACCTCTCCCTCAACGTCAGCAAGACAAAAGGAGCTGATCGTGGACTACAGGAAACGGAGGGCACGAGCACGCTACTCAGTGTCCACATCACAAAGGATCTATCATGGTCCGCACCCACCAACACAGTCGTGAAGAGGGCACGACAATGCCTCTTCCCCCCCTCCAGGAGGCTGAAAAGATTTAGCATGGGCCCTCAGATCCTCCAAAAGTTGTACAGCTTCTTCTGCCCCCCAAGCCATAAGCCTGGTAAATAATTAGGCCGGGTAGCTATTTGGTTAACTATTTAACTATCTGCATTGACTCTTATTTTCCCCACTTTTTTTTGACTCATCACATACACTGCTGTTACTGTATTATCTGTCACTGTATTCCTAGTTACATATCTACCTCAGTTACTATTGTGGTAGATATTGGGTGTACAGGCTTTTGTTCTAGCCCCGCTCTTAACACACCGGATTCCACTAACCTGTACTTGATTATTTGAGACATAATTATTTGAGTCGGGTGTGTCAGAGCAGGGCTGGAACAAAAGCCTGTACACCCAGTAGCTCTCCGGGGGGGGACCTGACCTACTGGCACACCAGTGGGTTAGGGATAGGGATAGACTTTAGACTCTCTGTCCCAACAGGCAGAAGACTGGGCTCAAGGAGCTGGAGTTCCTGAAGAAACTCAACGATGCCGACCCGGACGACAAGTTCCACTGCCTGCGCCTCTTCCGACACTTCTACCACAAGCAGCACCTCTGCCTGGTCTTCGAGCCTCTCAGGTACACCCTCCAGGTCACTGGCACCCCTAGATTGAGTACAGCGTTTCCCTTCTAAATTGTGTAGGCATTGGGGGCCCCTCCGCATAGGTTTTTGCTCTCCCTGTGTAAAATAATGTGGTTTCAATTGATCATTTTTGGTTGCTGCTGAAGATGGAGTCTGAAAAGAGATGTTCTTATTGAATGCGAAGAGGCTGTTTGACGTCTGAGAGAGTCTGCTGCTCTCTGTCCTAGGGATGGGGGAAATCGATACAGTAGAGCAGGGTTCTTCAATTCCGGTCCTGGAGGGCAGAAACACCTCTGTTTTTCATCCTCTCCTTCTAATCAGGGGCTAATTCAGACCTGGGACACCAGGTGAGTGCAATTAACTACCAGGTAGAAATAAAAAAACAGAAGTGTTTCGGCCCTCCAGGACCGGAATTGAAGAACCCTGTAGTAGAGTATGGTGATATTATCTTTGCCCATTTTATATCAACACTGTGACTCCCAAGTATCGATTTATAATTTTTTTGCTAGGCAGTTAACGTTAGCTAGCACTAGTCGGCTGTAGCCGCAAAGTACCTCCAGTATTTCTCATCCTAAAGCTTGTTCTCATCTTCTTTTAAACTCTAGAACCGCCTGGCCTTTCAGCCTACAGGTAGCTGCCAGAGAACGTTGCCGGGTATCTCCTTTAGCATATGCATCAGATCCATATCAACCCACAAGGTGCCCAAACATAAGCACCAACGCTTGATAAATAGTGTATAAACTATTGTAAAGGATTAATTTCATGAATAGAGATTTGTGGAAAGATTTCAAAACAAAAAATTGATATGTTTTGTCCTAGAAAAAAAAAAAATTGGTTTGTGGCCTCCCGAGTGGCGCAGCGGTCGAGGCACTGCATTGCAGTGTTGCGGTGTCACTACAGCCTGGGGTTCGATCAGCGTCGTCCGAGTTAGGGAAGGGTTTGGCCGGGGGGGCTTTACTTGGCTCATCGTGCTCTAGCGGGCCGGGTGCCTGCAGGCTGACTTCGGTCATCAGTTGAACGGTGTTTCCTCTGACACATTGGTGCAGCTGGCTTCCAGTTTAAGCGAGTGGGTGATAAGAAGCACGGTTTGGTGGGTCATGTTTCGGAGGACGCATGGCTCGACCTTCGCCTCTCCCGAGCCCGTTGGGGAGTTGCGGCGATGAGACAAGATCGTAATCACAAAAAAAGAGGATGTAAAGGATGAATTGCCTCAATAAATAGCGTATTTTAATTGTAATGTTATTATGTTCATAGTTTTTGCTTAGTAGCCAGATAAATGTTGCTGCGTGAGTGGTCATGTGCTGAATGCATGGACAGCATGGATATATTACTGGAAAAGGGACATTTGGAAATAGAGCTGAACCTCTTGAATTATGAGTTATTTGACAAAGGTAAAATGTCATAGAAACTGCAGAATATGCTCTTTCAGATACTGTATAGAAATCACAATGTTTTACCTGCATGTGACTCTGAAGGAGGATTTGATCAAGTGATGCTCCTTTTCCATGCATTTGTAAATTACAAAGATTCGCCCGTCTCTTCATGTACAAATTGACAACTGATAGGCCTACTATTGTCACGCGTCAGATTGTCAATTTAATCTTGTCTATAGGCTAACTCTTATGTGTGAAATTAGTTACGATGGGCCGGCTGTGCAGACTGACCGCCGTCATTTGTTTCCCGCTCATCAAGTTGGATAGAGTCGAGGATATGTTTTGCATGATTCTACTGCAACACACATCATGTTTTTGTTTCCTTTACAATACATGTGTTTAGTAATAGAGTTACAGTAATAATAAAACAGTCCTGTAACAGCTTCTTTTTTACAAAGTAAAACATAAAAGAGAACGGTATCAACCCTGCAAGGCGCGCGGTCAAATTATTAACGTGAGCCCCAACGCTAATAAATAGGCGTAACAAAAACTCATCATCACTCTGTTGCTGTTCTTAAAGTAAATCAACCTCTTCACCCTCATCGTTCAGTTAGGCCTCATTTTTTAAATTCGATTGTGAAGTAAGGTGCACAATTATCGCCCATTCATCCATTTTGTCATTCATTCATTTGTCATTCATTCAGTGAGATGAGAGAGTCACATTATCGTGTGGCTGGCTACCAACATCCTACAACAGGTACCAACATCCTACAACAGGTACCAACATCCTACCTGTCTTGGAGAAGTTGGGAGTAGGTGTGTAAAAAAAAAAAAAAAAAAAAAATACTTTTCTGTTTGTGATTTTCTTTTCTTTTATTCTGACAATGGAGGTTATTCTAAAATACAAACATATCGTATCGTGAGGTCCCTAGCAATTTCCAGCCCATCTCTGTTCCATGTTTCACCGCTGAGTAGATATTGTCTTGTTCTAACCAGGGTCTCAATTATTTTTAGCACATGTATGTACAGACGCATTACAGAACTGTCTGAAATGGCACCATATTATGTGGTCCTCTGTAGCTCAGCTGGTAGAGCACGGCGCTTGTAACGCCAGGATACTGGGTTCGATCCCCGGGACCACCCATACACAAAAAAAAAAGTATGCACGCAAGCGTCTGCTAAATGGCTTATTATTATTATTATTATTATTATTATTATTATTATTATTATTATATTCCCTACATAGTGTACTACTACTACTTCTGTGATTAAAAGTAGTGCACTATGTAGTGAATAGGGTATCATTTTGTGACGCACGCCTATATTGTAAGTGGTATCTCTCTACTCTCTCTCCTCCTCAGTATGAACCTGCGCGAGGTGCTGAAGAAGTACGGTAAAGACGTGGGCCTCCACATCAAGGCTGTGCGCTCCTACAGCCAGCAGCTCTTCCTGGCCCTGAAGCTGCTGAAACGCTGCAACATCCTGCACGCCGACATCAAGCCTGACAACATCCTGGTGCGTCACCTCTAACCCACCGTAGCCCCCAGAGAGACTCAGTCACCTCTAACCCACCGTAGCCCCCAGAGAGACTCAGTCACCTCTAACCCACCGTAGCCCCCTAGAGAGACAGTCACCTCTAACCCACCGTAGCCACCAGAGAGACTAAGTCACCTCTAACCCACCGTAGCCCCCAGAGAGACTCAGTCACCTCTAACCCACCGTAGCCCCCAGAGAGACAGTCACCTCTAACCCACCGTAGCCCCCAGAGAACTCAGTCACCTCTAACCCACCGTAGCCCCCCAGAGAGACTCAGTCACCTCTAACCCACCGTAGCCCCCAGAGAGACTCAGTCACCTCTAACCCACCGTAGCCCCCAGAGACTCAGTCACCTCTAACCCACCGTAGCCCCCAGAGAGACTCAGTCACCTCTAACCCACCGTAGCCCCAGAGAGACTCAGTCACCTCTAACCCACCGTAGCCCCTAGAGAGACAGTCACCTCTAACCCACCGTAGCCCCCAGAGAGACTGTCACCTCTAACCCACCGTAGCCCCCAGAGAGACAGTCACCTCTAACCCACCGTAGCCCCCAGAGAGACAGTCACCTCTAACCCACCGTAGCCCCCAGAGAGACAGTCACCTCTAACACACCGTAGCCCCCAGAGAGACAGTCACCTCTAACCCACCGTAGCCCCCAGAGAGACAGTCACCTCTAACCCACCGTAGCCCCCCAGAGAGACGTCACCTCTAACCCACCGTAGCCCCCCAGAGAGACAGTCACCTCTAACCCACCGTAGCCCCCAGAGAGACAGTCACCTCTAACCCACCGTAGCCCCCAGAGAGACTCAGTCACCTCTAACCCACCGTAGCCCCCAGAGAGACTCAGTCACCTCTAACCCACCGTAGCCCCCAGAGAGACAGTCACCTCTAACCCACCGTAGCCCCCAGAGAGACTCAGTCACCTCTAACCCACCGTAGCCCCCCAGAGAGACTCAGTCACCTCTAACCCACCGTAGCCCCCAGAGAGACTCAGTCACCTCTAACCCACCGTAGCCCCCAGAGAGACACAGTCACCTCTAACCCACCGTAGCCCCCAGAGAGACTGTCACCTCTAACCCACCGTAGCCCCCAGAGAGACTCAGTCACCTCTAACCCACCGTAGCCCCCAGAGAGACAGTCACCTCTAACCCACCGTAGCCACCAGAGAGACTCAGTCACCTCTAACCCACCGTAGCCCCCAGAGAGACTGTCACCTCTAACCCACCGTAGCCCCCAGAGAGACTCAGTCACCTCTAACCCACCGTAGCCACCAGAGAGACTCAGTCACCTCTAACCCACCGTAGCCCCCAGAGAGACTCAGTCACCTCTAACCCACCGTAGCCCCCAGAGAGACTCAGTCACCTCTAACCCACCGTAGCCCCCAGAGACTCAGTCACCTCTAACCCACCGTAGCCCCCAGAGAGACTCAGTCACCTCTAACCCACCGTAGCCCCCAGAGACTCAGTCACCTCTAACCCACCGTAGCCCCCAGAGAGACTGTCACCTCTAACCCACCGTAGCCCCCCAGAGAGACTGTCACCTCTAACCCACCGTAGCCCCCCAGAGACACAGTCACCTCTAACCCACCGTAGCCCCCAGAGAGACTCAGTCACCTCTAACCCACCGTAGCCCCCAGAGAGACTCAGTCACATCTAACCCACCGTAGCCCCCAGAGAGACAGTCACCTCTAACCCACCGTAGCCCCCAGAGAGACTCAGTCACCTCTAACCCACCGTAGCCCCCAGAGAGACTCAGTCACCTCTAACCCACCGTAGCCCCCAGAGAGACAGTCACCTCTAACCCACCGTAGCCCCCAGAGAGACAGTCACCTCTAACCCACCGTAGCCCCCAGAGAGACTCAGTCACCTCTAACCCACCGTAGCCCCCCAGAGAGACAGTCACCTCTAACCCACCGTAGCCCCCAGAGAGACTCAGTCACCTCTAACCCACCGTAGCCCCCAGAGAGACTCAGTCACCTCTAACCCACCGTAGCCCCCAGAGAGACTCAGTCACCTCTAACCCACCGTAGCCCCCAGAGAGACTCAGTCACCTCTAACCCACCGTAGCCCCCAGAGAGACTCAGTCACCTCTAACCCACCGTAGCCCCCAGAGAGACTCAGTCACCTCTAACCCACCGTAGCCCCCAGAGAGACAGTCACCTCTAACCCACCGTAGCCACCAGAGAGACTCAGTCACCTCTAACCCACCGTAGCCCCCAGAGACTCAGTCACCTCTAACCCACCGTAGCCCCCAGAGAGACTCAGTCACCTCTAACCCACCGTAGCCCCAAGAGACAGTCACCTCTAACCCACCGTAGCCCCCAGAGACTCAGTCACATCTAACCCACCGTAGCCCCCAGAGAAACAGTCACCTCTAACCCACCGTAGCCCCCAGAGAGACAGTCACCTCTAACCCACCGTAGCCCCCAGAGAGACAGTCACCTCTAACCCACCGTAGCCACCAGAGAGACACAGTCACCTCTAACCCACCGTAGCCCCCAGAGAGACCAGTCACCTCTAACCCACCGTAGCCCCCCAGAGAGACTCAGTCACCTCTAACCCACCGTAGCCCCCAGAGAGACTCAGTCACCTCTAACCCACCGTAGCCCCCAGAGAGACTCAGTCACCTCTAACCCACCGTAGCCCCTAGAGAGACAGTCACCTCTAACCCACCGTAGCCCAAGAGACAGTCACCTCTAACCCACCGTAGCCCCCAGAGACTCAGTCACATCTAACCCACCGTAGCCCCCAGAGAAACAGTCACCTCTAACCCACCGTAGCCCAAGAGACAGTCACCTCTAACCCACCGTAGCCCCCAGAGAGACAGTCACCTCTAACCCACCGTAGCCCCCAGAGAGACAGTCACCTCTAACCCACCGTAGCCACCAGAGAGACTCAGTCACCTCTAACCCACCGTAGCCACCAGAGAGACTCAGTCACCTCTAACCCACCGTAGCCCCCAGAGAGACTCAGTCACATCTAACCCACCGTAGCCACCAGAGAGACTCAGTCACATCTAACCCACCGTAGCCCCCAGAGAGACAGTCACCTCTAACCCACCGTAGCCCCCAGAGAGACAGTCACCTCTAACCCACCGTAGCCCCCAGAGAGACTCAGTCACCTCTAACCCACCGTAGCCCCCAGAGAGACAGTCACCTCTAACCCACCGTAGCCCCCAGAGAGACAGTCACCTCCTAACCCACCGTAGCCCCCAGAGAGACTCAGTCACCTCTAACCCACCGTAGCCCACCAGAGAGACTCAGTCACCTCTAACCCACCGTAGCCCCCAGAGAGACTCAGTCACCTCTAACCCACCGTAGCCCCCAGAGAGACAGTCACCTCTAACCCACCGTAGCCCCCCAGAGAGACAGTCACCTCTAACCCACCGTAGCCCCCCAGAGACTCAGTCACATCTAACCCACCGTAGCCCCCAGAGAGACAGTCACCTCTAACCCACCGTAGCCCCCAGAGAGACATTCACCTCTAACCCACCGTAGCCCCCAGAGAGACAGTCACCTCTAACCCACCGTAGCCCCCAGAGAGACAGTCACCTCTAACCCACCGTAGCCCCCAGAGAGACAGTCACCTCTAACCCACCGTAGCCCCCCAGAGAGACAGTCACCTCTAACCCACCGTAGCCCCCCAGAGAGACAGTCACCTCTAACCCACCGTAGCCCCCCAGAGAGACAGTCACCTCTAACCCACCGTAGCCCCCCAGAGAGACAGTCACCTCTAACCCACCGTAGCCCCCCAGAGAGACTCAGTCACCTCTAACCCACCGTAGCCCCCAGAGAGACTCAGTCACCTCTAACCCACCGTAGCCCCCAGAGACTCAGTCACCTCTAACCCACCGTAGCCCCCAGAGAGACTCAGTCACCTCTAACCCACCGTAGCCCCCCAGAGAGACTCAGTCACCTCTAACCCACCGTAGCCCCCAGAGAGACTGTCACCTCTAACCCACCGTAGCCCCCAGAGAGACTCAGTCACCTCTAACCCACCGTAGCCCCCAGAGAGACAGTCACCTCTAACCCACCGTAGCCACCCAGAGAGACTCAGTCACCTCTAACCCACCGTAGCCCCCAGAGAGACTCAGTCACCTCTAACCCACCGTAGCCCCCCAGAGAGACAGTCACATCTAACCCACCGTAGCCCCCCAGAGAGACAGTCACCTCTAACCCACCGTAGCCCCCCAGAGAGACAGTCACCTCTAACCCACCGTAGCCCCCAGAGAGACTCAGTCACCTCTAACCCACCGTAGCCCCCAGAGAGACTCAGTCACCTCTAACCCACCGTAGCCCCCCAGAGAGACTCAGTCACCTCTAACCCACCGTAGCCCCCAGAGAGACTCAGTCACCTCTAACCCACCGTAGCCCCCCAGAGAGACTCAGTCACCTCTAACCCACCGTAGCCCCCAGAGAGACACAGTCACCTCTAACCCACCGTAGCCCCCAGAGAGACTCAGTCACCTCTAACCCACCGTAGCCCCCAGAGAGACAGTCACCTCTAACCCACCGTAGCCCCCAGAGAGACAGTCACCTCTAACCCACCGTAGCCCCCCAGAGAGACAGTCACCTCTAACCCACCGTAGCCCCCTAGAGAGACTCAGTCACCTCTAACCCACCGTAGCCCCCAGAGAGACAGTCACCTCTAACCCACCGTAGCCCCCAGAGAGACTCAGTCACCTCTAACCCACCGTAGCCCCCAGAGAGACTCAGTCACCTCTAACCCACCGTAGCCCCCAGAGAGACTCAGTCACCTCTAACCCACCGTAGCCCAAGAGACAGTCACCTCTAACCCACCGTAGCCCCCAGAGACTCAGTCACATCTAACCCACCGTAGCCCCCAGAGAAACAGTCACCTCTAACCCACCGTAGCCCCCAGAGAGACAGTCACCTCTAACCCACCGTAGCCCCCAGAGAGACAGTCACCTCTAACCCACCTTAGCCCAAGAGACAGTCACCTCTAACCCACCGTAGCCCCCAGAGAAACAGTCACCTCTAACCCACCGTAGCCCCCAGAGAGACTCAGTCACCTCTAACCCACCGTAGCCCCCAGAGAGACTCAGTCACCTCTAACCCACCGTAGCCCCCAGAGAGACAGTCACCTCTAACCCACCGTAGCCCCCAGAGAGACTCAGTCACCTCTAACCCACCGTAGCCCACCAGAGAGACTCAGTCACCTCTAACCCACCGTAGCCCCCCAGAGAGACAGTCACCTCTAACCCACCGTAGCCCCCAGAGAGACTCAGTCACCTCTAACCCACCGTAGCCCCCCAGAGAGACCAGTCACCTCTAACCCACCGTAGCCCCCAGAGAGACTCAGTCACCTCTAACCCACCGTAGCCCCCCAGAGAGACTAGTCACCTCTAACCCACCGTAGCCCCCCAGAGACTCAGTCACCTCTAACCCACCGTAGCCCCCAGAGAGACAGTCACCTCTAACCCACCGTAGCCCCCAGAGACTCAGTCACCTCTAACCCACCGTAGCCCCCAGAGAGACTCAGTCACCTCTAACCCACCGTAGCCACCAGAGAGACCGGTCACCTCTAACCCACCGTAGCCACCAGAGAGACTCAATCACCTCTAACCCACCGTAGCCCCCAGAGAGACTCAGTCACCTCTAACCCACCGTAGCCCCCAGAGAGACTCAGTCACCTCTAACCCACCGTAGCCCCCAGAGAGACTCAGTCACCTCTAACCCACCGTAGCCCCCAGAGAGACAGTCACCTCTAACCCACCGTAGCCCCCAGAGAGACAGTCACCTCTAACCCACCGTAGCCCCCAGAGAGACAGTCACCTCTAACCCACCGTAGCCCCCCAGAGAGACAGTCACCTCTAACCCACCGTAGCCCCCAGAGAGACAGTCACCTCTAACCCACCGTAGCCCCCAGAGAGACAGTCACCTCTAACCCACCGTAGCCCCCAGAGAGACAGTCACCTCTAACCCACCGTAGCCCCCAGAGAGCACCAATAACCCTATTTCACTAAGCACAGTCACAGTGAAAGTGAAAATTTTAACAAACTTTTTAATGGAAAATACATGTTTTTAAAGCAGGTTGTATGTTTCCGAACGATCATCACGATATGATGCCTTGTTGGTATTAAGACCCGCTTGCGGAGATAACTGTTACTTTTGAGCAGGGCGCTCTACCCTTACCAGGTTTGCCCGGTCACGTGACGGGCTGTATCCCAGTGCACCTCGGTTCAGTCTTAATTGAACCCACCCAGTGTGAACAATGTGCTGTTTGACGGGGGTAAACACGGCTAACTAGCATAGAGATGACCATTATACAATGCCAATCCTCTGACTCTCTCTAAAATGCATATGTTCATGTTTTATCACTTGCCTAAGACTTAAGTTTACCGCGGAGTCATCTCACTTGCTAATTAACCATTAAATAACTAGATGCTGACTAGTTATCTACCGGTTGACAGTAGCACGTAGCGCTCTTTTCCACGGTGACGTAATGGTAAAATACGATTATTCAATTCTGCCTCTCAGTTCTACTTTTGATTGCAAGTCAATTGTCATTGTGCTTGATCTCTCCAATAAATTAAATTGGTGAAAAGGGAATGCTGGGAGATATTGGGTGTCACCTTTGACCTTTTTCAACATGTTGGCTGGAGTTTTATATAGGTCAAGTGGCATATATTTTTATTTTTATTTATTGGTTTGTTTTCAACAGGTGAACGAGTCGAAAACCATCCTCAAGCTCTGTGACTTTGGTTCGGCGTCGCACGTGGCGGAGAATGACATCACTCCCTACCTGGTCAGCCGATTCTACAGGGCGCCTGAGATTAGTGAGACTCTCTTCTCTTCTGTGTTCTGTTCTTTTTTTTTAAAAAATCCTGTCACTCTCTCCTTTTTATCACCAACCCTTGACCTGGAGAGCTGCTATACTGGGTTGAGGCTTTTTCTCCAGCCCAGCTATATTTAACTAATCACCTGCTCATCAAGTCCTTGATTAGTTGAGTTAGTGGATCCAGTAGCTCTCCACAACCAGTTGGTGACCGCTGCTGTAGGTCCTAACTTTTAGGGAAAATGTTCAACTGTCGTGTTTAGCACCAAACTGAAGAAAAACTGAGTAAAATAGGGAGGGACTACCTTTTTCTTTTTCTTTTTTCTTTTTTTTGTGTAAATTTTGAAACTTTTTGAAATGTTGTGCCCTTATGAACACAACGCTCATCAAACATACTAATTTGCCATAGTTTGTCCAAGTCCCCTAAAGCCTGTATCTGTCCTTGCAGTCATCGGGAAGCCTTACGACTACGGGATCGACATGTGGTCTGTTGGCTGCACTCTGTATGAGCTGTACACGGGTAAGATCCTTTTCCCAGGGAAAACCAACAACCACATGATTAAGCTCGCCATGGACCTCAAGGGCAAGATGCCTAACAAGGTGAGACCAAAAACCACCAACCACAGAAACACTCCCTTCACCATACTAATGGATATTTACAGCAGAAAACCGATTTATTCAGAAGTGTTACTGAATTTCCAATTCAAGAAAAATCTGAGGAATCTAAAATCTGAGTTTCTGGTTATTTCCTGAATGGAATAATTTGAAATGGAATTGACCCCAACTGTTTTCTTTCTACCCCTCCACAGATGATCAGGAAAGGTGTGTTCAAGGACCAGCACTTTGACCAGAACCTCAACTTCCTGTACACCGAAGTAGACCGAGTTACTGAAAGGGTAGGAGGTTGTTGTTTTCTCTCATATTGTCTGAGTGGGAATGTTAACATGAATACCCCCCAGGAACCCAAATTATTTGGGTGGATCCCATCCTCCTTTATAAAACGTGTTTTGTTTCCAAAAGGTATCGGAATTGTCAACAAAAGTTACACCCCATTGAGCTGCAATAATCACGTAGCCAGTTGTGAAGAGCAAGAATCCTGCTGAAGCGTTCAATGCCACGATTCAGAGAGGGCACAGGGCCAGATATGATGGGTTTTTTGTTAGTGTCTAGCAGAGAGTCAATCAGCTCTTTAAAATCCAGTTTCAACTGTTCAGAGCTGCCCTTCATAATGTCATTAAAACCCACATGGACTACGATAGAATTGATGTCCATATCCTGGCGTAGTACATTCGGGAGCAGCTTAGTAATGTCATTTACTCGAGCTCCGGGATAGGACATTGTTTTTGCACCAGGAACGGTCACATTTCTTACCATGGAGCTGCCCAAAATCACAGCTGGCGAGAAGGACAAGGAAAATCCTCCCACCCTTCACAGGATGCAGGCCTCCGACAGATGGAGAAGGCCCGCTCGATCCAGAGCAGGGACGGAAGGTTGTCGACTTCGAAATCGTAGGAGTAGGCACCGCGGCCGCAGACACAGACACCCCCAGTGACGAAGGTGCAGGAAGATCAGGCTCCAGGACGGCGAAACTATTCGTTGTTTGTATCCCGCTCCGGGCCTCTCGTTGGGAGTGTAGACTGCTTTGCGGGAGGTCGCTGTCTTCGGCTTCCACGGCTCGTGACATGCGACCATCGTTGATTGCCTTTCTCCTCATGCTGTGCTCCTTCGACGGCACTATCAGATGGTGTAGCTCCGGGCAACACCGGCCAGTCGGATAACGACAAACGACAAGGCGGAGATGCATCCAACAAGCGCGAACGCCGTCCAGCCACCGGCGTAGAAAATGTTAACATTCCACTCTGCATTTTTCCCCAGTTTCTTACGTAGGCTGGCGACCTGCGTAATGAAGGAAGCCACCTCAAGGCTATAATCCTCTGTAAGTTAACAATTGCCGCATTGGAACTCTGAGTGATCCGGTTTGTCCCGAAACAAAGCATAATAGATACAGCGCTGGAACCGTTCATTTAGTTCTCCAGTCAAACAGGGCTCCATTGCAAAACTCATCTGGTACCAACTTCGTTAGCTTGATGGCTAGCAGCTTAGCGTCTCTATGGTATCAAATTTTATTTGCCACATGCGCCGAATACAACAGGTGTAGACCTCACAGTGAAATGCTTACTTACAAGCCCTTAACCAACAATGCAGTTTTTAAGAATAGAAAAAAAAAAAAAGTGTTAGGTAAAAAATAGCAAATAATTAAAGAGCAGCAGTAAAATAAAATAACAGTAGGGAGGCTATATACAGGGGGTACCGGTACAGAGTCTATGTGCAGGGGCACTGGTTTGTCGAGGTAATATGTACATGTGGGTAGAGTTAGTGACTATGCATAAATAATAAACAGAGTAGCAGCAGCTTATTAGATGGGGGTGGGGCAATGCAAATAGTCCGGGTAGCCATGATTAGCTGTTCAGGAGTCTTATGGCTTGGGGGTAGAAGCAGTTAAGAAGCCTTTTAGACCTAGACTTGGCGCTCCGGTACCGCTTGCCATGCGGTAGCAGAGAGAAAAGTCTATGACTAGGGTGGCTGAAGTGTTTGACCATTTTTAGGGCCTTCCTCTGACACCGCCTGGTATAGAGGTCCAGGATGGCAGGAAGCTTGGCCCCAGTGATGTACTGGGCCGTACGCACTACCCTCTCTAGTGCCTTGCAGTCGGAGGCCGAGCAGTTGCCGTACCAGGTGGTGATGCAACAAGTCAGGATGCTCTCGATGGTGCAGCTGTATAACTTTTTGAGGATCTGAGGACCCATGCCAAATATTTTCAGTCTCCTGAGGGGGAATAGGCTTTGTCGTACCTTCTTCACGACTGTCTTGGTTTGTTTGGACCATGATAGTTCGTTGGTGATGTGGACACCAAGGAACTTGAAGCTCTCAACCTGTTCCACTACAGCCCCGTCGATGAGAATGGGGACGTGCTCAGTCCTCTCTTTTTTCCTGTAGTCCACAATCATCTCCTTTGTCTTGGTCATGTTGAGGGAGAAGTTGTTATCCTGGCACCACACGGCCAGGTCTCTGACCTCCTCCCTATAGGCTGTCTCATCGTTGTCGGTGATCAGGCCTACCACTGTTGTGTCGTCGGCAAACTTAATGATGGTGTTGGAGTCGTGCCTTGCCTTGCAGTCATGGGTGAACAGGGAGTACAGGAGGGGACTGAGCACGCACCCCTGAGGGGCCCCTGTGTTAAGGATCAGCGTGGCAGATGTGTTGTTACCTACCCTTAGCACCTGGGGGCGGCCCGTCAGGAAGTCCAGGTTCCAGTTGCAGAGGGAGGTGTTTAGTCCCAGGGTCCTTAGCTTAGTGATGAGCTTTGAGGGCACTATGGTGTTGAACGCTGAGCTGTAGTCAATGAATAGCGTTCTCACGTAGGTGTTCCTCTTGTCCAGGTGGGAAAGGCAGTGTGGAGTGCAATAGTGATTGCATCATCTGTGGATCTGTTGGGGCGGTATGCAAATTGGAGTGGGTCTAGGGTTTCTGGGATAATGGTGTTGACGTGAGCCATGAACTGCCTTTCAAAGCACTTCATGGCTACAGACGTGAGTGCTACGGGTCGGTAGTCATTTAGGCAGGTTATCTTAGTGTTCTTGGGCACAGGGACTATGGTGGTCTGCTTGAAGCATGTTGGTTTTACAGACTCAGTCAGGGACATGTTGAAAATGTCTGAAGACACTTGCCAGTTGGTCAGCGCATGCTCAGAGTACACGTCCTGGTAATCCGTCTTGCCCTGCGGCCTTGTGAATGTTGACCTGCTTAAAGGTTTTACTCTGCAACAGAGAGCGTGATCACAGTCATCCGGAACAGCTGATGCTCTCATGTATGCTTCAGTGTTGCTTGCCTCAAAACTTTTGCCTTCTGTCCTCTTACTCCTTTTCCACATTTCCCTTTTTCTCTCCCTCTTCATTCTCCTTTTCCTCCTATTACAATCCCCCCCACCCCCCCGTTTCTCTAATTTTCTCTCTACCATCTTTGTTTTCCTCATTCCTTTATTTTCTCTGTCTTTTTAAAACCGTTTGTTTTCCTCCCACACTGTTCTTACTTGACTCTGATCTCTTGCCCCGCCCCGCCCCGCCCCACCCAACTCCCACACCCCTATCTGTTCCGTTTGTCCTTCTCTATCTTTCTCTCTCTCTCTCTCTCTCTCCCTCTCCCTCCTGCCCTCCCTCGATCTCCCCCTCCTGTTCTTTTTCTGTCCCACCCATCCACAGGAGAAGGTAACAGTGATGAGCACCATCAACCCCACTAAGGAGCTGCTAGCTGACATGGTGGGCAGTCAGCGTCTGCCCGAGGACCAGCGCAAGAAGGTGGCCCAGCTCAAGGACCTGCTGGACCAGACCCTGATGCTGGACCCGGCCAAGAGGATCAGCATCAACCAGGCCCTGCAGCACCCCTACATCCAGGAGAAGATCTTCTGACCGCTTCCTTCTGTACACAGTCACACATTGATTGCAGCAACCAGTACTGAGTTCTTAGTTTGACTATGGTTGGATCCCATCCCAGGCCAAGAAATTGATTTATTTGAGCTGGCACTCACACACACACACACACACACACACTCTCCCATTTTTCATCGACCTTGTGGATTGTATTATATAACCGTAGTAGGGCTCATGTCTGCTGCACAACATGTGTTCAGGCTCAGCCTCTCTGCAAGTCAAGAGAGTTCTGTCTCATTATAAGCCCTCTATCTCATGGACAGTAAGCCACTCGAGTTGGACTTTCATCCACTCAGATCTTCAGTTTTTGATTGGCCCCTTGCAGGTGACTGAAGGTGGAAGATAATTTTTGCTGTAAAAATGTTAATTTTGATTGTAGGGAAGGGTTAGGGTTAGTACACATTTTTTTTATACTGATTGTTGGGAAGGGTTTTTGGGGTTAACGGTCATTTGTGAGTTGCCAAGGCTGTGACAAGCACAGAGAGGGTAACCCAATGCCCTTTAACCTTTTTTTGAATGGGATATTTGTACAGTGAGTAGACTAAACTCCTGCAACCTTGGCAGCTCCTTTTGACTTACTGTTACATGTTGATGTGGTGCAGGGCCAGCATAAATGATGTCTATATCCACATCTCCTCCAGGTATTGAAAGCCCCGAGCGCTCCCCCCACCCACCCTGTCCCCACATCCTGGTGTGTCTGTGCAGGCCCTGGTCCGCATGCCCGTTCTGCTGCTGCCTGTAGGTCTGTCAGTGCCGAAAACCCAAACGGTTGGGGGTCCTTGGGTTCTACTTGAGCACCCCTGCAGGGATGGTCCCTCCTCATGTTTTAAAGCAGGTTGTATACCACTTTCAGTACATTGAAGGTAAGCTACCCCCCTCCTCCTCCTAGAAAAAACAAAACCCATCAACTTGTTATTACCTCATGTTTATTTATTTTTATTTTTTATTACACATTGTTTTAGCCAGATCCCCCTGTAGACATGGTTTACCTTAATCTCTTACATGTCAAGAAACCATGGGTTCTAAAATAAACCTATATAAACCTATATAACCTAAAACAAATCACTATGGCAAAGATCAGTCACGCATCCAAATTGTGGAGAGGAAGTTGGGTCGGGGAGGGAGGGAGGGGGGGGGGGGGGTTATCCAACAAGCTATCACCTTCAGTGTGCTTCTGTAAATGGAACAGGTACATTTGATTTGCTCTACTGTAATGAGTACCTTTTTTTTTTGTTTTCCCTGCGTTCCCTTTACGATGTTAGAAACTGTGAGGATAGCAGTCTTGCTACGTATACAAAAACCATGTGTTGCAATTGTTTTAGGTGTGTTCTCTAAAAAAAAAAAAAGGATATTTAAGTGTTTTGTTTCCCTCTGCTATCTATCATTGGTTTTCATGTTTGTATGACCATGTTGTCTTTTGATACAGGGATATTCCTGCTCTGAGCTTTGAGTCTGCTTTGTTATGAGCGGTAATTGCCTCTACTTTATTTGATGTTCTATATATATATATATATATATATATTATGATGTTCTTATAACAGAAATAAAACAGCCTAAATGAGTAGCTAATGTAGTATGTATGCCTTTTCCATGAATGTCTTCCATACATACACATGCCAATGTTCAGGCCCCTTAAAGTGTCAACCATGAACTGAAATGCGTTCTTTTTTTAAAGCTAATCCACCAAAAACCTAAACTAAGAATACTTTTGGTGTTCAGCAGCTGTTAGGCTGAAATCCTAACTTGGAGATCTGTGAGCCTAACTTGACGCGTACAGATCTTTAAAGTTAGGATTCGGCCCTTACATGCTAGATTTAGTTCAAACCAAAGGAGCAGAAGACAACATCATTTTTGTGTGCTGTTTCACTGACGCTGATGTTTGTGCTGTTTTTTCCCCCCCACAATGATGTTTCCTGTGGTGGCTGAGAGCGAGACAGTCCAGCACCTCCAGCCTGGGCTCCACTTTCAGAGAGACAAGACCTCCACAAGGCCACTTATCAAGGTCATTTATGATGGCATGTGTAGATACTAAACGCCGTAAGCTATAAAAATAGTCGCACACTCTCTATATATATATATATATATATATATATATATATATATATATATATATAATACTCACAGCAATTTATTGGGTAAAACGCCCAATAAATTGCTGTGAGTATGTATATGTGTATATAGAGAGAGAGAGAGAGAGAGAGTGTGCGACTATTTATTTTTATAGCTTACAGTTAATTCGCCAATAGTCAGCACCTCTACACAAAATAATTTTCTCTGGGTGTGCTCATGCTTTTTATTAGATACTAAAAGCCAACAACAACACTGGGGGGTGATGTAAAAGACAATATGGGGAATTAATTTCGCTTACTGTTTTCTTGAAGGCCTTTATCATAGACACTCAACCATTAAAAAGTAGTGGTTCCAAACATGTGCGCTCACAAGATGTTAAGGCTTAATCCTTGGTATTTGTCTACACATGACAGACACTTTTATGGTTAACAAAGTGTCATTCCAAGCTGCCTATGTACCCGACTGTGTTTGGTTACTCATATGGCTCTAAACTGGTTCCAGATTGCCACAAGGTGTCAGGTAGCTTGACTTGTATTGTCAAAGTTGAACCAAGATACTTGTTCTCTATATATTCTAGGTGCAGCCCTTTTTAGAGAAGAGTCTCGCAAGGAACCACCTCTGGACAAAGGTTTCTGTTTTTAGAGAGAGTTACTGTATTTGTGAAGGCGGACTCATCACTATGACATCATCATACAAAGCGGGGCAAATTCCTGCATACAGAAATCAACAACAGTATTGAAATCTTCTGAGACTGACACTTGTGGCTTTTCCCCCATGTGGGCAAGGCTCAAGGGAGGGTGCAAATTAGGAAGAGGCAAATGTGGCAGTCTTGGCAGATTTTTTATTTATTCCGTCGTTGATGTCTGTAAGCAGGAAGACGGGGCATGTATGATGTCATTTTGCAAAGTCAATCTTGAGTAGACATGATGTCATGACCTGATTTGCTGATTTTCAAATATGTTATCAGCATCTACTTCAGTTATCAAATGTTATCATAATGAGTCAGTATTAGACACATTGTTACCATAATGAATCAGTATTAGACACATTGTTACCATAATGAATCAGTATTAGACACATTGTTACCATAATGAATCAGTATTAGACACATTGTTACCATAATGAATCAGTATTAGACACATTGTTACCATAATGAATCAGTATTAGACACATTGTTACCATAATGAATCAGTATTGGACACATTGTTACCATAATGAATCAGTATTAGACACATTGTTACCATAATGAATCAGTATTAGACACATTGGGTGAGATTTTGGACCCATTATAGACTTTTGAGATTTGTTCATGAACTCAATGTTTTGCTTAAGGATTCTGAGAAAGTATAAGGCAATCATGATAAATTGTATTAGTTTGATTGAACTTGAGTTTTAATGTGGCTGTCTATGCCAAAGTGACCAACAATAAGGTAATACTTTTTCTTGTTATTGAGAAATATGGCCAGATTCATGTTATCACTGGTAACATTGCAATTTTGTGTTTGTTTTTCAGGGTAAGTCGGAACTTCTCTTCCCTGCCTTGGTTCCCTCAGTCTCCTCTTTCTGCTTTGGTGCCCATGTAAAACTCGAAACCAGGGAGATGTTCAACGATGAGCCCTGTGGATATTTCTCAGAAAATGTTCAAACAGAAATGTATTTTTTTTAAATGTTATGTAACACGTTTGACTACATCCTTCACTTTATTCATGTCATCCAACCCAAATGACTGCACACCACTGTTTCCTTATGATATAACATCAATATGCATATTCTGTCCTCTATTGAGAACGTAACAACTTGTGTTCATTGTCATTTGTGTATTACTATAGTAAACATAGGCACGGACTATCTGAAGATTGAGGTCTTTGGTAACAGTTTACTTGGACGCTGTCATAGCCCACATAATCACGTTGCCATAATGTCAAGATGTCAAAAAACAATGACTTAGCCTGTCTGCTTATGACAACTGACTTAAAACAAACATGACTCAACCGTGGTTTGAATTTTAAGAGGTGCTAAAATAATAAGAATTTAAACATCAGTGTGGGCACCCTCAAAATAGTCAAGATGTTGACACCCCAAAGAGTCTGTATAATTTGAACCCTGTACAAAGTGTTATTTAGGCATGCTAATTCCCACTAGTCTACTAGCTTCCAGTACCTACGTAGATAACATTGCCTGACTTTGACATGGGGAGGCGCACAATTGGCCCAGCGTCGTCCAGGGTAGGGGAGGGAATGGCCGGCAGGGATGTAGCTCAGTTGGTAGAGCATGGCGTTTGCAACGCCAGGGTTGTGGGTTCGATTCCCACGGTGGGCCAGTATGAAAAATGAAAAAATGATATATGCACTCACTAACTGTAAGTCGCTCTGGATAAGAGCGTCTGCTAAATGACTAAAATGTAAATGTATATCATTATGACACCAAAGGGTTCAGGTAAGGTCCAACCAGATATTTTGTACGTTCATTGACTGGTACACTGGTTCACTTGGCTCTCATGTTCTACTTTGAAAACATTGTGCAGTGATCAGGAACACCCTGTCAAAGGAAAAGGCTGATCTTCCTAAATGTATAGTCGGAGTAATCCCAGTCTCCAATTGTTAAGCCTTTCTCAAGTCCCTGGCTTTAGTTTTCTTTGCAGAGTTCGGTGGTGACACTCTGTGGGAGCTCAATGTGCCTTTCTTGTTAGCTTTGGCTTTTCTGATTTTGGTGCAACCTGTAGGTTTTGGTGTCGATCCCTCACCCCAAGACTGGACCTGGACAAGGGTCTCTGTCCTGCTTAGTTTGGCTGAGCTGGAACAGGGCCTTTTAACGACCGTATGTGGCCTTGAGCCCACCCTGATGTGGTTCTGTTTGTAAGGAGCACAAGTCTGCCTAGGGCGCGAGTCGCGAGACAGGCTCAGTTCCGTAAAACTGGACACAACTGAACCATACCCCCCAGTTGGCACAAATACCGGTTTGGATCCCGGAAAATCTGCTTTCCTCAAGCGAGAAGTACTCCTGGTCAAGCTGACGGCCGTGGCCGGCCGACACCGGCCCGTTTTGGTCAGCTCTCGCTGTACTGTGGCCGCCTGCAGATCCTCCATCTCAGATAGTCTGCTTACGATGGCAGCCAATGAAGGCTCTCGCATGTGCAGGCTCTGGCGACTTTCCCACTCGGCCGTGCTGGGCAGACTCCGGGTCAGATCCAGCACTTCCAGAGGTGCGGGGAGCACCTCCGCAAATGGAGACTGGGCCTCCGACGACGCCGGGAAGTGTAAGTCATGGTCCAGGTCGAAAGGTTCAGGCCTCAACCGGAGCGCCACTGCGGGCGTGACCCACTCGTGGGCCTGGGCGCCCCCTTTCTCTTGTTCGGATAGATCGCTGGCGTCAGAGTGGATGTCCGCCGGTGTGCTGCTACCGTTTCGCTTCGAGCCATCAGCGCTGGTTCCTGACCCAAGCCCTGCTCTGTCATTCATTGGGCCCCAACAGTAGAATGTCTTTACCCTCCTCTCCCCATTGCTCCTTCTCCTGTCCCTCGGACTGGCAGTGTAAGCCACCTGGACAGGTGTGATTTTCAACAGAGACTCACTCGAGCTCGTGTCCCGGCCCTCCCCTTGGCTATGTTTGGTGGATCTCCGGTGCCGTAGCCTGCTGTTGAGATGATGGATGTCGATTGTTGGACGTCTGTGGATCATCCTGAACTGGGCTCTCTGTGGCTGGCTCTGACTAAAGATAAGGGCATACAGATGGCAAAGGGCTAAGTAGTATGGCGATCTGATAGAATAATTTAAATAATTACATAAACATTTATTTTTAATTTCGAACTCCATAAACCTGAAAGGTGTTTAATTTACACCTTTGGAAAATCCTGACAAAACCAAATGTGGCGTTTTTAAGTAGCCTATCTAAACAAAACGTTTACCTAAAAACTGTCCTAGTGAATTGACAACAGCCAAGGTAAATCATGTTTGGGTATATTTTGAGTGGAATATTCCTTTTTTGATAGTCAAGAAATGGGGTGAAATAAACTATTTGAGTTTGGATGCACAAAATGCTTTTAATTTTTTAATGTATTCCAATGAAAACCTATTCGATAATAAGGTTAGGTATTTTGGCGACGGGCAGATGAAATATGACGCCAACTGTTGTCGGACGGGCTGGCATACATTTGTTGATTGATTTGCCCTCCATCAAGGTAACGACTGGCCCATTATTTAATATCCCATTGTCTTCTATACAGGTGACTGGTAATGAACCATCGGTCGTGGTGGAGCAGCCAGAGGGTAATATTCCGACACACTGAAGATCTAATTCGGCCTGTGAATAGCCCAGCTGTCACCGAGTAGGGTAGTGAGCAGGCATTTAAAAATATTTGATCTACTTACACTGATGTAGACTCTGATGGGCTACAGCAGGTGGTCGGGTAGATACTTGAATTGAGTGTTGATGGAAATGTCTAAAAAATAAATAAAAGATGAATGTATTAAAATGAATTTTAAAGTAATTTGTATTAAAGGCATTAAAAACAACGCTACACTAAAGGCAAAGGGATTTGTTGAAATGGTCACACACAACCGGTAACAATTCCTTGTCTGGAAACATCCATAACTGTAAAATGGATTAGACTTACAATACATGCTGTACATCTAAATGCTCTAAACTATAGTAAGTACGTTTACAGTTATCACCTTCTGTGCTCTGATGCCACTTGATATGTCCAAGTCCTCAAGTTGACGAATCAGCTGAGAGATATAGAAGTCCTGTGGGCAATAGACGGTTCATTCATTTTGATCATAAAGCAGTTGGTAGACTTCGTCCATTTGAATTCAGGGGCAAGATCTGAGAACGAATAACTATTCATTCTTATTATTATTATTTTTTATAAAGCCCTACTTTAACATTTAAGTCATTTAGCAGATGCTCTTATCCAGAGCGACTTACAGTTTTAGTGAGTGCATACATTTTTCATACTGGCCCCCCGTGGGAATCGAACCCACAACCCTGGCGTTGCAAGCGCCATGCTCTACCAATTGAGCTACAGGAAGCCCAAATATGAGATCATATGAGATCAGCATTAGATAAGGTTGGAGAGCTGCGTAGTGCAATAGAAAAACATGTTAAATAAAGACACGTATTATACAAGTTTTAATTAAGGTCTCCAATGAGTTTCTCTCTAATTAAACCATGTGATCTTTTTCCCCATTAGTTGAATGTGCAAGGGGTGAATTTCTCAAGGCACTGTACCTATTTAGGTTATGGGAAGCCGTAATCAAACTTTAGTAGCACTTAATTATCCTATATGGTAGGTATAATGACATAGTAAAATGGTAATTACTCAGTAAGAATTGATGCCGTAATTTGTTTTTCTTTTGGTAGCCTTTACCAGAATGTCAATGAAAAGTATACATTGGCTACGAACAGCTCGTGTTTACAGGTGCATGGAGAGAGAACAAATATATAAATCAAATGGAAAGTTCAGCACACTGATGTTGGATGCTCCACAAACTTGGATAGCACACCAACGTTTCAGTCAATAGACCTTTATTGGTATTTGGATCTAAACATTTGTGAGATTCATTTAATTGTTTGTGGAGCATCCAATACCTTTTTTCAGTACTGGCAACCAGTTTGCACCCTTTAGGCTAATTGTTAGCACACTTTCAATATGCAAATCATAATGAAGATTTAATTATATAAGATTAACGTTACACGCTTACACTGCCTTTTAATTTGCTTTATTCAAAAAGCGGTGTGATGAGCCTGTTTTGTCACTCACCTGGTGTATTTGGCCAGATACAGCTCCTAGAAAAATTTAAAGTTATGTGAGCAATATTTCAGTTAAAACCGGCATAAATCAGGTGGAAATAATAATTTCAGAAAAAGACATGCTAGGCTAGCCTACCTGGCGTCGAGAGATGCGTCTCAGCTAAACCGTGCTTACGAGCTGTTGACATGTTGAGGGTTGACGTTTGTCTGACTCTTGCCGTTTGATCATTACAGTGAACCGGTGTTGGAACTTGGATTCCAGACGTGGTTAATATTTGGACATCCACATGACACGGACATTTATCAAACATTCCTCTTTCTCTCCGTTATCATTTCAGCACGCTAGCTACAGTAGATCAATTCATATATTTTACCTGTAGCTAGGAATTCGTTTTCTCTTTCCTCGTACATAACCTATATTGACTTGTATTTCCGAAAGATACAATGTTACAACGCGTACCCAAAAGTTATTTTAAATCATCTAAGATTTGTGTTGGTCTTTCTGTCATGCGACACATATCTTCTACAACAAGATCATATGACAGCTCTTCTACAACAACATGATATGGGCTATGGCACATCGAAATGTACTCCATTAGCTAGCTATTCGACAATGGTGACTGAAGCCATGGTAACACATGAACTACGGGAACTTCCCAGTCCTAGGAATGTCGCCTGTTTACCCCGCCTCAAATAGATTATAACCCGTTGGTGCTAGATAGTTTAGTGTCTAAACGCAATAGCCTATCCATACATTTTTTCACATTTGTGTTTTTCATCTGAAATGAATGAAGCTAGAATCCTTAATTGAAACTATAACAAAGCGGACACCCTGCCTATGTTTTGGTAAACAGCTGAGGGATGGGCCTGGAGATATACTATATACAGTTGAAGTCGGAAGTTTACATACACTCAGGTTGGAGTCATTAAAACTCGTTTTTCAACCACTCCACAAATTTCTTGTTAACAAACTATAGTTTTGGCAAGTCGGTTAGGACATCTACTTTCCGGATGACACAAGTAATTTTTCCAACAATTGTTTACAGACAGATTATTTCACTTATAATCCACTGTATCATAATTCCAGTGGGTCAGAAGTTTACATACACTAAATTGACTGTGACTTTAAACAGCTTGGAAAATTCCAGAAAATGATGTCATGACTTTAGAAGCTTCTGATAGGCTAATTGACATCATTTGAGTCAATTGGAGGTGTTCCTGTGGATGTATTTCAAGGCCTACCTTCAAACTCAGTGCCTCTTTGCTTGACATCATGGGAAAATCGAAAGAAATCAGACAAGACCTCAGAAAAAAAATGGTAGACCTCCACAAGTCTGGTTCATCCTTGGGAGCAATTTCCAAACACCTGAAGGTACCATGTTCATCTGTACAAACAATAGTACGCAAATATAAACACCATGGGACCACGCAGCCGTCATACCGCTCAGGAAGGAGACGCGTTCTGTCTCCTAGAGATTAAGGTACTTTGGTGTGAAAAGTGCAAATCAATCCCAGAACAACAGCAAAGGACCTTGTGAAGATGCTGGAGGAAACAGGTACAAAAGTATCTATATCCACAGTAAAACGAGTCCTATTTCGACATAACCTGAAAGGCCGCTCAGCAAGGAAGAAGCCACTGCTCCAAAACCGCCATAAAAATGCCAGACTACGGTTTGCAACTGCACATGGGGACAAAGATTGTACTTTTTGGAGAAATGTCTTCTGGTCTGATGAAACAAAAATAGAACTGTTTGGCCATAATGACCATCGTTATGTTTGGAGGAAAAAGGGGGTCACTTGCAAGCCAATGAACACCATCCCAACCGTGAAGCACGGGGGTGGCAGCATCATGCTGTTGGGGACATTTGCTGCAGGAAGGACTGGTGCACTTCACAAAATAGATGGCATCATGAGGAAAGAAATGTATGCAGATATATTGAAGCAACATCTCAAGACATCAGTCAGGAAGTTAAAGCTTGGTCGCAAATGGGTCTTCCAAATGAACAATGACCCCAAGCATACTTCCAAAGTTGTGGCAAAATGGCTTAAGCACAGCAAAGTCAAGGTATTGGAGTGGCCATCACAAAGCCCTGACCTCAATCCTATAGAAAATGTGTGGGCAGAACTGAAAAAGCGTGTGCGAGCAAGGAGGCCTACAAACCTGACTCAGTTACACCAGCTCTGTCAGGAGGAATGGGCCAAAATTCACCCAACTTATTGTGGGAAGCTTGTGGAAGGCTACCCAACGGTTTGACCCAAGTTAAACAATTTAAAGGCAATGCTACCAAATACTAATTGAGTGTATGTAAACTTCTGAACCACTGGGAATGTGATGAAATAAATAAAAGCTGAAATAAATCATTCTCTCTACTATTATTCTGACATTTCCCATTCGTAAAATAAAGTGGTGATCCTAACTGACCTAAGACAGGGAATATTTACTAGGATTAAATGTCAGGAATTGTGAAAAACTGAGTTTAAATGTATTTGGCTAAGGTGTATGTAAACTTCCGACTTCAACTGTATATACAGATATAGGAGCAGATCAGCATATTAGGACGTTACAGCAGGATGGACGCATACTGCAACACGTTTTGACCAAATAGTTATTCTCCAGTCAGGTAAACTCACACAAAGGCCTTAAGGGCAGAGTAAGCACTAGCTGGAGGGCTGAATTCAATCCGTATCGCAGAATATCACAGTAGTTCAGCATTATAGCTCGATTGAAATTGAAAGGCAATGTTCCAGTGACGGAAATTACCTTTACATTTATTTATATATATATATATTATTATTTTTTTAGTCATTTAGCAGACGCTCTTATCCAGAGCGATTTACAGGAGCAATTAGGGTTAAGTGCCTTGCTCAAGGGCACATCGACAGATTTTTCACCTAGTCAGCTCGGGGATTAGAACCAGCGACCTTTCGGTTACTGGCACAACGCTCTTAACCACTAAGCTACCTGCCGCAATCTGTGACGCTTCAGCGATACAGATTGAATTGAGCACATTGTGTGCATAATGTAACTTAGGAAGTGGTGATACTGAATAAATGTTCTAGAAAGTTCACTCTTGAAACCAAGAAGATCTAATTGTTCTTTAAATGTCTGCTAGAAATAACAGTGATTGGCATTTCTCTAGAGTCTATAATAATAAAGAAATGTCAATCAGTCACAATGATACTTAAACAGAAAATGGTCAAACATACGTACAGTGCCGTGAAATAGTATTTGCCCCTTTTCTGATTTTCTCTATTTTTGTATGTTTTTGATACTGAATGTTTGATATTGAATGCAGTGTTTGGTTTTCGCCAGGCATCATGGGACCCATGTCATCCAAAGAATTTACTAAAGTTTGCCAAAAAAAACCTGGATGATCATCAAGACTCTTGGAAGAATGTTCTATGGACAGATGAGTCTACCTTTTGGACAACATGGGTCCCATTATGCCTGGCTAAAACCAAAACTGCATTCCACAGTAAGAACCTCATACCAACGGTCAAGCATGGTGGTGGAAGTGTGATGGTTTGGGGATGCTTTGCTGCCTCAGGACCTGGACGACTTGCTTTAATAGAAAGAATCATGAATTCTGCTCTGTATCAGAAAATTCTACATTTACATTTACATTTACGTCATTTAGCAGACGCTCTTATCCAGAGCGACTTACAAATAGGTGCATTCACCTTATAGCCAGTGGGATAACCACTTTACAATGTTTTATTTATTATTTTTTATTTATTTTTTGTTTTGTTTTTTTGTTTTTTTTGTTTTTGGGGGGGGGGTTGGAGTAAAGGGGGGGGTAGAAGGATTACTTTATCCTATCCCAGGTATTCCTTAAAGAGGTGGGGTTTCAAATGTCTCCGGAAGGTGGTGAGTGACTCCGCTGTCCTGGCGTCGTGAGGGAGCTTGTTCCACCATTGGGGTGCCAGAGCAGCGAACAGTTTTGACTGGGCTGAGCGGGAACTATGCTTCCGCAGAGGTAGGGGAGCCAGCAGGCCAGAGGTGGAAGAACGCAGTGCCCTCGTTTGGGTGTAGGGACTGATCAGAGCCTGAAGGTACGGAGGTGCCGTTCCCCTCATAGCTCCGTAGGCAAGCACCATGGTCTTCTACAGGAGAATGTCAGGTCATCCGTCTGTGAGCTGAAGCTGAAGCGCAGTTGGGTCATGCAGCAAGACAATGATCCAAAACACACTATCAAGTCTACATGAAAATGGCTAGAAAGCAACACATTTGAAGTTTTGGAATGGCCCAGTCAAAGTCCAGACCTAATCCCAATTGAGATGTTGTGGCAGATGAAAACCCACAAATGCCGCTGAGTTAAAGCAGTTCTGCATGCAAGAGTGGGCCAAAATTCCTCCACAGCTAGGTGAGAGACTGATCAACAACTACAGGAAGCATTTGGTTGCAGTCTTTGCAGCTAAAGGTGTCACAACCAGTTACTGAGTGTAAGGGGGCAATTACTTTTTCACACATGGGGCATTGGGTGTTGCATAACTTTGTTTATGAAATAAATTAAATAAGTATGCCATTGTTGTGCTATTTGTTCAATCGGGTTTTGGTTGAAGATCTGATAACATTCAGTATCAAAAATATGCAAAAGTAGAGAATATTAATTAAATTAAAGCTAGGGCCCAAATACTTGTTCATGGCACTGTACGTGCTAAATTGGGTTGCCCTGTGCAATTGGCCTTTAAAACAGGGGTTTCTTAGAGGCAGAACCATTCTAAAAGACAGACCGTTGTCATTGACTGATCTGGGAGGGGCCTGTATTATATCTGGGAGGGGCCTGTATTCATAAAGAGTCTCAGAGTACTGTAGGAGTGCTGAACTGGGATCAGTTTAGCCTTTTAGACTACAATAAATGGACTGGGGGGGGACCTGGTTCTAGATCAGCACTGCTATGCTGAGACTTTATGACAAGCTTGTGATAAACCGTCTGAAGATTGGACACTTGACAGTATGGAAGTAGCTAGATGTAGCAAAAAATAATCACAATGCTATAAGAATGTTTTACGCTTTTAAGGCATTGATTGTCGCAAGATCACAGATTTTTATGGAAAACCAGGCACAGTTTTGGGCATTAAATCATTTGTATCGATTGATCAATTAGCCAAAAGACATCTGGCTCCATCAAGCTATGACTCATTTTGAGCAACTTGTGTTTTTCTCCATCTCGTAGAAAATAAATCACCGGGAGGGAAAAGATTGTGCATGCATCTAGTAGGGAAGTGTGTTGGAAAACCAGGCTGCAGCTTCCCTATTTGTCCACTAGATGGAGTCAATGAGCTGCCACATAAGTATGCCTCCTGCATCAGCCTAGTACGTGCCATTACTCTTTGCAAACCATGAGCGATATAGATATACAGAGTGATACACTATGTGCAGGTTTGGTTCACGTTAACTGAATGAGGATGACAGGGATTAACAAAAATAATGAAGATTATCAGATAGAGCACATGTGGTCACATGTAGTCCCGTGTAGCTCAGTTGGTAGAGCATGGCGCTTGCAATGCCAGGGTTGTGGGTTGGATTCCCACGGGTGGGGGGGCCAGTATGAAAATGTATGCACTCACTAACTGTAAGTCGCTCTGGATAAGAGCGTCTGCTAAAATGACTTTTTAAAAATGTGTCTGTGTATTTTTTCTGTCTGGTGCAAAGCCTACAGCCCCACAAGACATAGTCACTGTGTGAACTATGCCACATTTTCAATTCTTTCTGACGACGCGTACTCTCACTGCGACTTCTGAATTTGCCGCAAGACAGCGGCGAAACGACAACCTTAAAAACAACAATCACTGTTATAATATTTTCCACAGCAACAAAACAATATGTTGGTGGGAAGTGTGTCTGTGTGTTCGTCCGGGTATTTGTGCATTTGTGAGGGAATAAATATGTTTACTTCTTAATGCACATTTGTGAGACAAATATTTATTAAAATTCAACATTCAACACATATCTATAACGCATTTATTACACATCTAAAAACGTTACATGAACGTGTTATAACCGCATTATTAAAGGTTAATTCAATATATCCATAGCACATCTACAGCGCATTCATGTCATGCTACGCAAGAGCTCATATTTAGGTATCTTAATAGATGCGTCATTACAATGACAGTGTAGTGTCATCCTTATGGCTGTTCTCAAACGTGTGCTTCTGCCACACCAGCGTTGGTGAATATTCCAAAAGGCCAAACCACGTTTAGAATATTATGCTGATATACAATTTAATGGACATACACAAAATAGTCTAAATTGGTGAAGTGAAAAAAAAAAAACTTGTTTCAAGAAATTCAAAAAAATAAATAACGGAAAAGTGGTGCGTGCATATATATTCACCGTCTTTGCTATGAAGCCCCTAAATAAGATCTGGTGCAACCAATTACCTTCAGAAGTCACATAATTAGTTAAATAAAGTCCACCTGTGTGCAATCTAAGTGTCACATGATCTGTCACATGATCTCAGTATATATACACCTGTTCTGAAAGGCCCCAGAGTCTGCAACACCACCACCAAGCAAGCGGCACCATGAAGACCAATGAGCTCTCCAAACAGGTCAGGGACCTTTTTTTTTAATAAATCAATTAAAAATCATGAATAATTAAAACCAATTTTTATTCCTATATCCTATGTCACCAATTTATCAATTAGTGGCTATCTTACCACAACCCATCAGGAAAGTAAATGTAAGTTAGTCAACTTCAAAGCAATCCCAAAAACAAAGCCTTCTAACCTTACAACCCTTTGATTTTTATAAATTCCATTGTTTAATATGCACCCAAGTATCTTAATTGCAGAACAATGTCAGTACCTGATTTCCAACACAATTCCAATCAAACCCAGTGATGCACATAGCCTCCAAAATGCAATTTTTAATGAATCATTTGCCAAGCCTATGGTAAATTGTCATAACATCACATATTTTGTAAGGGATGATTTTGTGAACTAGCCTGATATCTGATCCGATCCTCTGCCGCGTCACGTGATGTCACGTCATCACTTCCTGTATCTCCTCTCTCCCCTCGCGTATCGTTCCTCTCATATGACAGAAGAACAGAGACACAGAATAACATTTTAGTAGTTAATGCAATCACTGAGTATTTCCAACCATTCAATATTCCTTCGTTCACATTCGCTTTAAGACTTAATTTAATTCATTACATATTTTATTTTAATCCATCATTTAACTCAGGACTAAATAGATCGCTCAAAAACATTTTTATTTAATTTTAATCCGTCATTTTATTTAATTAATTATACTTCGCCAACATATATTTAATGTATAAATTCACTACATCTCAACAAATAGTTTCATGTTCAAACCGCAGCCGCTTTAAACTATAAGATTCGTGTTAAAATCTCTCCTCTTTGTTCCCACGTCTGTGTCTCCCTGTCTCCCCCTGCAGTGTAACAGATGTGTTGTTTAGTAAAATCCCACGCATGCGCGATACATTCAAAAATACTTTTTCACCGTGGAAGGGAGATTCTTAGATCTCTCCCCAATCCCCAAATAGACGGTTAACAGTCCGGCTGTACCCCCGTTTCCCCCTCATAGTCAAACAACATTTAACAGCGCTCACAAAACATATAACTTGAATTCCACATACAAACATAATTTAAGAGGCTTTATTACCATCGCAGTGGACCTCTACGGTCACATGTTAGCATGCAGCATATTAGCATTTAGCATTAGCCTTTAGCCTTAACCTGTATGCACCATGTAGCATAAAAACAATGTACCCGACATTGCGTCTTTAATTACTGTTTCCTTTGTCCTAAATTTAGGCTGCCGTGAGTATGACTATTTATATGAGCGGTCCCCCCCACGCAGATATCCCGTCGGACAGAAGATAGGCAAGCAACCCCCAATAAATCTTCAACCAAACCCCAGTCTAAGACTGACCTGAAACCCATAACGCGTTACCAGGATTTATGGCCCACCATGCGGTCGCCCCGTTTGTTACGAGGGCTTATCAAATCCTGCAATGTCCTAACTTGTATACATATCTTGGCCCCGATTGTTCTTGACTTACTATTCAAGCAACACATCTCTATAAACAATCCATAAACTCTAACCACTTTTGCGCTGTTTTTAAAAATTTATAATGATTAGCCAGACCCCCAGTCATCAGCAATAATGCCACCCGAGGCACGGTCGTATGGTACATCTCTCCAGTGTACAATCACATAGCATCCAAAACTAACAATCTCCAAAGCTGTGAGGAAAACTCACCCTTTTCTGGCACTTCAGACCGAGTTAGCTTGAGTTAGCTTGGCGGCTACAAATGAAGCAGAGGAGAGATGCAGACCAGCCCCACGTTGGGCGCCATTTGTCGTATCGAGTGAGTGGTGGCAATTATTGCTGATAAACAAAGAAGTCCGCTCATACTGAATCCTTGATCATAAGTTTATTCAGATCACAAACTTCAGCATAAGTGACAGGTGACATGACACCCGGAGAACGACGCCTCAGAATGGCTGCTCTGCCCTTTCTGTAGTCTAGCCCCTATTTATAAACAATGCAAAAAGATGGGCTCCCTCTTCTGGCCAATCACCAGTCTCCCCTGTCTACAACACACTTCCTGTCTGTTGTATGTGGCGTTACACTAAAACATTCCCTCTTGATACTAAAATCAACATTCTTTCAGTTCCACTTAAAAAACATTTAACACCATCATAATCTCAATACACTACATGTGTCTGTGTATTTTTTCTGCCTGGTGCAAAGCCTACAGCCCCACAAGACATAGTCACTGTGTGAACTATGCCACATTTTCAATTCTTTCTGACGACGCGTACTCTCACTGCGACTTCTGAATTTGCCGCAAGACAGCGGCGAAACGACAACCTTAAAAACAACAATCACTGTTATAATATTTTCCACAGCAACAAAACAATATGTTGGTGGGAAGTGTGTCTGTGTGTTCGTCCGGGTATTTGTGCATTTGTGAGGGAATAAATATGTTTACTTCTTAATGCACATTTGTGAGACAAATATTTATTAAAATTCAACATTCAACACATATCTATAACGCATTTATTACACATCTAAAAACGTTACATGAACGTGTTATAACCGCATTATTAAAGGTTAATTCAATATATCCATAGCACATCTACAGCGCATTCATGTCATGCTACGCAAGAGCTCATATTTAGGTATCTTAATAGATGCGTCATTACAATGACAGTGTAGTGTCATCCTTATGGCTGTTCTCACCACCTTCCGGAGACATTTGAAACCCCACCTCTTTAAGGAATACCTGGGATAGGATAAAGGAATCCTTCTACCCCCCCCCCCAATTGTAAAGTGGTTATCCCACTGGCTATAGGGTGAACGCACCAATTTGTGAGTCGCTCTGGCTAAGAGCGTCTGCTAAATGACGTTAATGTGCCCTTGAGCAAGGCACTTAACCCTAATTGCTCCTGTAAGTCGCTCTGGATAAGAGCGTCTGCTAAATGACTAAAATGTAAATGTAAATGTAAATGTTCTCAAACGTGTGCTTCTGCCACACCAGCGTTGGTGAATATTCCAAAAGGCCAAACCACGTTTAGAATATTATGCTGATATACAATTTAATGGACATACACAAAATAGTCTAAATTGGTGAAGTGAAAAAAAAAAAAAAAACTTGTTTCAAGAAATTCTAAAAAATAAATAACGGAAAAGTGGTGCGTGCATATATATTCACCGTCTTTGCTATGAAGCCCCTAAATAAGATCTGGTGCAACCAATTACCTTCAGAAGTCACATAATTAGTTAAATAAAGTCCACCTGTGTGCAATCTAAGTGTCACATGATCTGTCACATGATCTCAGTATATATACACCTGTTCTGAAAGGCCCCAGAGTCTGCAACACCACTAAGCAAGGGGCACCACCAAGCAAGCGGCACCATGAAGACCAAGGAGCTCTCCAAACAGGTCAGGGACAAAGTTGTGGAGAAGTACAGATCAGGGTTGGGTTATAAAAAAATATCAGAAACTTTGAACATCCCACGGACCACCATTAAATCCATTATTAAAAAATTGAAAGAATATAGCACCACAACAAACCTGCCAAGAGAGGGCCGCCCACCAAAACTCACGGACCAGGCAAGGAGGGCATTAATCAGAGAGGCAACAAAGAGACCAAAGATAACCCTGAAGGAACTGCAAAGCTCCACAGCAGAGATTGTATCTGTCCATAGGACCATTTTAAGCCGTACACTCCACAGAGCTGGGCTTTACGGAAGAGTGGCCAGAAAAAAGCCATTGTTTAAAGAAAAAAATAAGCAAACACATTTGGTGTTCGCCAAAATGCATGTGGGAGACTCCCCAAACATATGGAATAAGGTACTCTGGTCAGATGAGACTAAAATTGATCTTTTTGGCCATCAAGGAAAACGATATGTCTGGCGCAAACCCAACACCTCTCATCACCCCGAGAACACCATCCCCACAGTGAAGCATGGTGGTGGCAGCATCATGCTGTGGGGATGTTTTTCATCGGCAGGGACTGGGAAACTGGTCAGAATTGAAGGAATGATGGATGGCGCTAAATACAGGGAAATTCTTGAGGGAAACCTGTTTCAGTCTTCCAGAGAGTTGAGACTGGGACGGAGGTTCACCTTCCAGCAGGACAATGACCCTAAGCATACTGCTAAAGCAACACTTGAGTGGTTTATATTGAGATTTAAACGGTTGTGTTGCGATGAAGGAGAGTTCTGCTGCGTAAATGATGTGGTAATAGGAAATACAATTATTTCATTATTCATTCCCACTATGCTCATAGAACAGGAAACAGAGTGAATTTTGTTGTGCTGCTTGAAGAAGTTTAACGAGCATTCAGACCAGCCTTCCTGATTTAACTTTCCTAAACTACATTCCATTGACTGCATACAATTCAAACATAGACCTTTAATGTCGGTGGTATAGATCAGAGTGGCAAACTGCAGAGTTAATTACCATTAAGGGCTTAGCAAGAAATGCTATATGAATGGAAAAATTGATTTTACTTTACTTTGACTGCATAGAATTCATGAGTTACGAAAGACTTGTGATATGACCCTCAACTACACAATTTGATCAGTAAAATGTACCCCTGAGGATTCAACCCCTGTGGGGATCTTCATGCACCATTGACCTCAGTGAGAAGAAGAAGGTAAGTTAAGGGCCTCTACCGTCCGGTGGGAAAATGAGGCTGGTACAGGCTGTCTATCAGCATAATATTCTAAACGTGGTTTGGCCTTTTGGAATATTCACCAACGCTGGTGTGGCAGAAGCACACGTTTGAGAACAGCCATAAGGATGACACTACACTGTCATTGTAATGACGCATCTATTAAGATACCTAAATATGAGCTCTTGCGTAGCATGACATGAATGCGCTGTAGATGTGCTATGGATATATTGAATTAACCTTTAATAATGCGGTTAAAACACGTTCATGTAACGTTTTTAGATTTTGTAATAAATGCGTTATGGATATGTAGTCAAAGTAAATCGTTACAAAATGTGGAAAATTCAATAATAGAGACATAAAAATATATAAAAATAAATTGTTTATTTACAATCATTATGATGTAATTGTCATTGTGAACAGGGAAGTCTCAATAATATACATTTTATACAACTTTTTTTTGTTTATGACACTTGTTCACTCTCACTGTGAAAGCTAAACATACTCATCACAAATAAGGGGTTTCCTACTTAGAAAGTGTTTTAAATAAGTGATCAGCTCATTGATATGGTCCTGACAAAGATATTGATAAAATAATATTAATAGTAGATCGTAATGACTGGCTAATATTGCCAATTAACATTATAACATAGACCCACTTGCCACAAAGCTGTCTGAGCATGAGCAGCGCTTTACACCATTTCAGACTATACACTCTGCAGCACAGTAGGTGATCGTAGGCAGACTATACACTCTGCAGCACAGTAGGGGATCGGAGGCAGACTATACACTCTGCAGCACAGTAGGTGATCGTAGGCAGACTATACACTCTGCAGCACAGTAGGTGATCGTAGGCAGACTATACACTCTGCAGCACAGTAGGTGATCGTAGGCAGACTATACACTCTGCAGCACAGTAGGTGATCGTAGGCAGACTATACACTCTGCAGCACAGTAGGGGATCGGAGGCAGACTATACACTCTACAGCACAGTAGGGGATCGGAGGCAGACTATACACTCTGCAGCACAGTAGGTGATCGTAGGCAGACTATACACTCTGCAGCACAGTAGGTGATCGTAGGCAGACTATACACTCTGCAGCACAGTAGGTGATCGTAGGCAGACTATACACTCTGCAGCACAGTAGGGGATCGGAGGCAGACTATACACTCTGCAGCACAGTAGGTGATCGTAGGCAGACTATACACTCTGCAGCACAGTAGGTGATCGTAGGCAGACTATACACTCTGCAGCACAGTAGGGGATCGGAGGCAGACTATACACTCTACAGCACAGTAGGTGATCGGAGGCAGACTATACACTCTGCAGCACAGTAGGTGATCGTAGGCAGACTATACACTCTGCAGCACAGTAGGTGATCGTAGGCAGACTATACACTCTACAGCACAGTAGGGGATTGGAGGCACCTTTTCAGTTTGACAATAAACTCATAGAGATAGAAGTAGAAAAAAATGTCTGACTTAAATAAAAAAAAACTGAGATAGCATGGGCATGGACATTGTGGGCTGTCCCAGAATCCATCATTGCAAAGAAGTTCTATACAAATGCAAAAGAAAAAGAAAGGCACAAAAAAATCAACATGGCTGAATTTACAGAACACTAAAGACCAATGCAAATGCGTTGTACCAGTACAGGCTCTATTCTGTCATGGGTAGCTCTCTTCCCATCACTGGAATCATCAAACACAAAGCCCCAACCAGACTGTGACTGTCCATTGTTTGTGGTCAGCAGCTAAAACTGAGAAGGTCTTTAGACCAGCCAAAGAAAAGTCCTATCATGACCAATGCTTCTAGCAATGCACCCAAGAGCCAAGAGGTCTTTGTTGAAGTTTCTCCAGCTCTCAAAAAGCGACCTCTTCTCCCCATGTCACTGCCTCAGCCTCAGCCATGGTCAGATAATCAAAGAAGTCTAAGTCTGATGCAAGAGTGGGCAACCGGTGGGGGGGACAGTACAACCTCTCTCACTGGGACTGTTAGCCATATTGGTTTGTCATTCCGTTGCAAGACCTTGCATCGTGGAATAGAGCGTTGTTTGCATAGTCCCCCCCAATTGTAATGAGAGACTTCTGGTCGCACGCAAAAGTTTGTACTATGACCGTGCCTTCAAAGCGAGAGTGCCTGTGTGGTGTCCGTGTCGGACATGGCTGATGAGCGCCCGGGGCCTCCCTGGATCTTGCTGAGGACCCCCTGGGCCGGCCAGCAGCGGTAGATGCGGAGAAGCTTGAGGACGTCTCTGCGGAAGCGTACGCCCACAAACACGTACAGGAAGGGGTTGAGGCAGGCGTGCGTGTAGGCCAGACTCTTCAGCACCTGGCCGACCACGTCGAATCGCTTTGCCGCGTCGCAGTCCGTCTCGGTGCTGTTGGCTGCCTGGGTGGCCTCCACCACCAGCACGCTGTTGTACGGCAACTGGGAGAGGACAAACACAGCCACCACCACCATGATCACGCGCAGCGCCTTGTGCTTCTGGAAGTTGCGGGTTTTGAGCAGGGTGCGGATGATGCCGGTGTAGCAGAACAGCATCACCAGGAGGGGCAGGCAGAAGCCCATACAGATCTGAAGCGCCAGGACCAGGACCTTGGTGCGGTTGTTCTCGTTGCTCCAGTAGACCATAGTGCAGTAGTCCCGGCCCTCCAGCTCCTTGACGTTGGCGAACATGAACTCGGGCAGGGCCAACGCCACGGCCAGTAGCCAGACGCAGGCGCACACCAACTTGCTGCAGCTCAGCCGCTGTCTCTTGGAATTCTGGGCCATGGTGGTCTGGACAATGACCACGTAGCGATCGACGCTGATGCAGGTGAGCAGCAGCATGCTGCTGAAGAAGTTGATCTTGTAGAGGGCCGAGTTGACCTTGCAGAGGCCCAAGCCGAAGTACCATCCATTGCTGGCCTCCACGGCCCAGAAGGGTAGAGTGCCCAGGAAGAAGAGGTCGGCCACAGCTAGGTTCAACAGGTAGACATCAGTCATGGTCTTGAGACGCTGGCGGAAGTGCAGGTAGATCCACATCACGGTCAGGTTGCCCAGGCCTCCCAGGATGAAGATGGTCCAGTAGAGAGGCGGTTCGTACTGGCCTCGGAAAGCCCTGACGGCAGATTTGTCGCACATAAAGTCATCCTCGCTAACCGTGGGGGTGAAGCCGGAGTCGTAGTCGTACGCCTGTGTGTAAGGCAGGACAACATAGCTTGTTGGACATGTGGACCAATTGTGCAAGTAAATGATATGAGCAGAATATACGGTTGTGGACAAATATATTGGCACCCTTGCACTTTAAACAAATGATTTCCTATTTCTTGTAAAATATGTTGTTTAAAAATTATAACTTTGTCACCACAAATTGCAGAATACATTTTAATTTTGTAAACTTGAGTTTGCAATTTTAATCAGGGCCGGATTACCGAACGGGAACACAGGGGGGGTTGGGGGTCCCCCTGGAGGTAGGGAGGCCAACAGATAGCATATGAGAGCAAAATGTGTAGAATTGCAGGAAATTAGCTTTCAAAATGGTTACACAGCCTTTGGCCAAGATAACTGCAGACAAACGCTTCTTGTAGCCGTTAATGAGCCTGCTGCACCTTTCTGCTGACAATATGGCTTCTCAGCAGCAAATTGCTCTAATTCATCTATATTTGAGGGGTGCCCTCAACCAACTGTTGTTGTCAGATCTCGCCTTAGGTTTTGGATGTGATTCAGATCCGGACTCTTGGCTGGCCACTCCAGAACAGTCCAGCATCTCTTCTTAACCAATCCTAGGTGCTTTTTTTATGTGTGTTTGGTGTCGTTGTCCTGCTGGAAGATCCACCACCATCAATGGAGACCCAGTTTTTGGTCACTGGGTTGAACATTAGACTACAAAACACCTGATCATCTGCTGATTTTATGATGCCTTGCGCACGTTCAAGGCCCTCAATACCAGAGGCAGCAAAGCAACCCCACAGCATTATTAAACCTCCCCCATCTTTGATTGTAGGGAGGGTGTTCTTTTCATTGAATGCTTAATTTGGCCGTCAATAAACACAGTGGTGATCTGTATTGCCAAAGCGCTCATATTTTGTTTAATTGGTCCACCCTTTTGTTCCGTGGGATGTAGGCTTGTTTGAGTGGGTTTTTGAGAAGTTCAATCAGGCTTTCTTGTTGTTTCCTTCAGCATTGTGGTCTTCCTATGTTTACCAATGACCAAATGAAGCGCTCAAAGAAAATAACACCCCCTCTACAATCAGGTTTGATAATGCTGATGGATTGCTTTGCTGCCTCTGGTACTAGGGGCTTTGAATGTGTGCAAGACATCATGAAATCTGCGGATGATTAAGGTGTTTTGGAGTGCAATGTTCAACCCAGTGTCCAAAAACTGTGTCTCTGTTGAAGGTTGTGGGTCAACCCCAAACACACATACAAAGCGCTCTGGAATGGTTTGAGAAGAAACACTGGACTGTCCTGGTGAGGCCAGTGAAGAGTCTAGATCTGAATCAAATCCATAACCTATGGCGAGAGATGAAAACAGCAGTTGGTGAATGGGACCCCTTTAAACATTGAAGATTTAGAGCAGTTTGCTGCTGAAGAGTAGGCCAAATTGCCAATAGAAAGGTGCAGCAAGCTCATTGATGGCTACAATAAGCATTTGTTGGCAGTTATCTTGGCCAATGGCTGCTGCAGCCGAGTACTAGCCCCAAAGGGCCAATCATTTAGTCCATGCCATTTGTCTTTATTTTCTAAATTAAAATGGTAAACTTAAGTTTACAAAAATATAATTTATTCTGCAATGTTGAAAATCCAACAAGGTGTGGAGACCAAAAGTATTTTGCAATTTCAAGTTCTTTTAGAAGAAATATGGAATTATTTAAGAAAAGTGCAAGGGTGCCAAAATACTGTACACGTACTTATATAGACCAGGGGTCTCCAACATTTTGTTTCATAAGAGCATGTATGAAAAACTATATGCATGTAATTTAACTGTTATGAATAAACATTTAAAAAATTGAAGTGAAGAAAATTGCTATTTCATTGAAATATAACACACAAACAATATTTGTATTTAAATTGTATTTAAAAAAATATATACAGTACCAGTCAAAAGTTTGGACACCCCTACTCATTCCAGGGTTTTTCTTTATTTTTTACTATTTTCTACATTGTAGAATAATAGTGAAGACATCAAAACTATGAAATAACACATATGGAATCATGTAGTAACCAAAGAAGTGTTAAACAAATCAAAATATATTTTATATTTGAGATTCTTCAAAGTAGCCACCCTTTGCCTTGATGACAGCTTTGCACATTCTCGGTATTCTCTCAACCAGCTTCACCTGGAATGCTTTTCCAACCGTCTTGAAGGAGTTCCCACATATGCTGAGCACTTGTTGGCTGCATTTCCTTCACTCTGCAGTCCAACTCATCCCAAACCATCTCAATTGGGTTGAGGTCGGGGGATTGTGGATGCCAGGTCATCTGATGCAGCACTCCATCACTCTCCTTCTTGGTCAAATAGCCCTTACACAGCCTGGAGGTGTGTGGGTCATTGTCCTGTTGAAAAATAAATTCTAGTCCCACTAAGTGCAAACCAGATGGGATGGCGTATCGCTGCAGAATGCTGTGGTAGCCATGCTGGTTAAGTGTGCCTTGAATTCTAAATAAATCACAGACAGTGTCACCAGCAAAGCACCCCCACACCATGACACCTCCTCCTCCATGCTTTACGGTGGGAACCACACATGCGGAGATCATCCGTTCACCTACTCTGCGTCTCACAAAGACACGGCGGTTGGTACCAAGAATCTCAAATTTGGACTCATCAGACCAAAGGACAGATTTCCACCGGTCTAGTCCATTACTCGTGTTTTTTGGTCCAAGCAAGCCTCTTCTTATTATTGGTGTCCTTTAGTAGTGGTTACTTTGCAGCAATTCGACCATGAAGACCTGATTCAGAGATGTGTCTGTTACTTGAACTCTGTGAAGCATTTATTCGGGCTGCAATTTCTGAGGCTGGTAACTCTAATGAACTTATCCTCTGCAGCAGAGGTAACTCTGGGTCTTCCTTTCCTGTGGCGGTCCTCATGAGAGCCAGTTTCATCATAGCGCTTCATGGTTTTTGCGACTGCACTTGAAGAAATGTTCAAAGTTCTTGAAATGTTCAGGATAGACTGACCTTCATGTCTTAAAGTAATGATGGACTGTCATTTCTCTTTGCTTATTTGAGCTGTTCTTGCCATAATATGGACTTGTTTTTTTACCAAATAGGGCTGTCTTCTGTATACCACCTTTACCTTGTCACAACACAACTGATTGGCTCAAACGCATTAAGAAGGAAAGAAATTCCACAAATTAAGTTGTAACAAGGCACACCTGTTAATTGAAAAGCATTTAAGGTGACTACCTCATGAAGCTGGTTGAGAGAATGCCAAGAGTGTGCGAAGCTGTCATCAAGGCAAAGGGTGGCTACTTTGAAGAATCTCAAATTTAAAATATATTTTGATTTGTTTAACACTTTTTTGGTTACTACATGATTCCATATTTGTTATTTCATAGTTTTGATGTCTTCACTGTTATTCTACAATGTAGAAAATAGTTTTAAAAAATAAAGAAAAACCCTTGAATGAGTAGGTGTGTAAAAACTTTTGACTGGTACTGTATGTATAGTGTACAAGTTGTTTACCTCTGAATCTATTGGTGAAGTCACCATATCACCTATAACTGGCATCTGAAAAGAGAGGTGACAGAGAAACAACAAACTAGTCAGGAAAATAACACACAGTATATGTCATGGTGGAATGTTGTCAGGCCTATATAGGAATCTAATGCTTCTTCTCACACAGTCTCCTGCTTGTAGATAGTCAAAGTTGAACAAATTCTAGATTATCTGTACATAGTTAGGCAAGAACACGTCCTCCTTGTTTTACCATGCCTTATCACCTGCATTCAATCTGACTGAACTACCACAAGACAACGTGTCAAGACGTTCATTTTGATCATTTTGATTGCACATCGTTCAGAATTAATTTTCCTATCGGAGGACAATGAAGTATCTAAATCTTAATTTATTAATATTGCAAACAAACAAACAAACATGCTGTTGGTGGATAATCTATTTCTTAATTACATGTAAAGATTAAAAATACAACAATATTACAGCATGATAAAGTGCATACTTTATAGTAATGCATGCAAAAATACTTCAATTTCAAGTCTGCTATCTTTTTTAAATGTTATTAATACATTTGAGAACACTGCACGAGAACAGCTGTTCAGAAAATGTTACTTACTGTGGTTCTCTGCTAGTGAGAGGTCAAACAGGCGCTTCAATTCAAAATGCTTGTTGGTTGTTATCACTGAGTTGCTTTAGGGAACTGTCTGGCAACTGTTTGCTCTCCAGAGGCTTTTAAAGATTTCAGCTAAACCACAAATGACGTGCGTGAAATCAGGTTGCAAAGCAGGGTGATATTCTAGTGTTCGTTTGGGTGTTTTGCCGCCTCTCGCTAATGCAAACCTGCAGCGTGCGTACAAACTGAAGCAACTTCTCAGGGATTTTAGTCATTTATGAAATTGTGTATGTAGCCACCTGTATACAATGGATGAGTCATAGGAAATCCCATTTTTAGTCTCAGCAGAAGACCCATCTGATATCTATGCAAAAAGAAAGCTTTCTCAGAACACCTATGTTCAAGTGCTGATTTACAGCACAATGCTCAGTGGTGTACTTATATTTACAGTTCGGTTCAGAGATTTCTTTTTGAAAATCTCCAGGATGACAGCCATGTGCTTTAGATTTCTTTGACTGTAGTATAAGCATAAGAATGCTTTTTGCCGAGGGCACACACACGCACGCACACAATCTCTTCCCTCCTGTTAGGAACGAAGGCCTATACTGTGCTAAATTACTTAGGTTTGTTACTTCAGGCACCATGGTTTACCATTTCATTATATTACTGTAGTTGATTGAGTAAATCCACTCACCTGGTTTCCCAGGTCTGAATCATTCCCTGATTTTAGAGGGGAAGGATGAAAACCAGCATTGCATAATAATAATAAATAAATAGTCATTTAGCAGACGCTCTTATCCAGAGCGACTTACAGGAGCAATTAGGGTTAAGTGCCTTGCTCAAATGCACATCGACAGATTTTTCACCTAGTCGGCTCGGGGATTAGAACCAGCGACCTTTCGGTTACTGGCACAACGCTCTTAACCACTAAGCTACCTGCCGCCCTTAAGAGCATAAAGAGCAATCGAGGCTATACAGTAAGTGTCTGAAAAGACACTGTAACATAAGACTGCAACATGGGTGGTGGTAGAATCCTATTGTGCTATGTCCTAAATCCTTATTATATGTTATTATATATGATATGCATGGTGATTTAGTAGCTGTCTGTCTCTACTTGTCAAGGCGCCGGGTCGACGCTGGAGCAGATTAGTAAGGCGATACACTCAAACCAGACGCCGTCAAGTTAAGAATTGCTCAAGGTGTTACTGTACTTGTTGTCTTCTTGCTGTTCCACAAGTGTCAGGCCTGCTATCATGTGACGATCGAGCTGTAAACAACCAGATGAATTGAAGACGTGACAACGTATTGAGGGTATTTTAGTTGTAGGCACGGTCCAACACCGTTATGATATGTGTTGGCGTTATAACACTTTGAAAAAACATTTGGAATTTCGTAATGTACATTGGGGGCCTATGATTGGAAAAAGCTATTCAAAAGAGGACATTGTATTATCATATCCTTGTACTCCCTGGCGAAGGCCATGCAGCCGAAACGCGTCATGAGTTTTTTAATCTTTGTTTCCGTTGAACAATCCACATATAAATAAAATATTTTTAATTAATTATATGAAGAGTGGCTTGGTCCTCTTTTCTTTTTGAAGTAATTTCAAAATGTCTAGTCTAGTAATATCATCCCGTCTCGGCTCACGTCTCTAATCGGTTCTGACTGGATAACCCCTGGATGCTATCAGTTGTACGTTATATGGTGATTCGACACTGTCATGCTTGCCTAGACTCGCCTTTTTTAGGCCTCCCGTCGTGTGTTAACGAATAATGATATTTCACCTGTCTCTCATATCAAGTGAATCTGCACATGCTTTAGGGCCAAGACATATTGAAAAACATTGGCAGGAAAAGCAGTATAACTTAATGGAAATTAGACATACGTTTTTTTGTGTGTTTTTTTTACTAACGACATTGAGTAAAGCCAGTGTGTCCACGAATGCGGATGACTCAACCCTATAGGTGTTACCTACCGCATCGACTGAAATGACAGCAACGCTTAACAAAGAGCTGCAGTTAGTTTTAGAATGAGTGTCAAGGAATAAGTTAGTCCTAAATATTTCAAAAACTAAAAGCATTGTATTTGGGACAAATCATTCACTAAACCCTAAACCTCAACCAAATCTTGTAATGAATAATGTGGAAATTGAGCAAGTTCAGGAGACTAAACTGCTTGGAGTAACCCTGGATTGTAAACTGTCATGGTCAAAACATATTGATACAACAGTAGCTAAGATGGGGAGAAGTCTGTCTATAATAAAGTGCTGCTCTGCCTTCTTAACAGGACTATCAACAAGGCAGGTCCTAAAGGCTCTAGTTTTATCGCACCTGGACTACTGCTCAGGTGCCACAAAGACTTTTAGGTAAATTGCAATTGGCTCAGAACAGGGCAGCACGGCTGGCCCTTGGATGTACACAGAGAGCTATTATTAATTATATGCATGTCAATCTCTCCTGGCTCAAAGTGGAGGAGAGATTGACTTCATCACTACTTGTATTTGTGAGAGGTATTGACATGTTGAATGCACCGAGCTGTCTGTTTGAACTACTGGCACACAGCTCGGACACCCATGCATACCCCACAAGACATGCCACCAGAGGTCTCTTCACAGTCCCCAAGTCCAGAACAGACTATAGGAGGCGCACAGTACTACATAGAGCCATGACTACATGGAACTCTATTCCACATCAAGTAACTCATGCCAGCAGTAAAATTAGATTAAAAAAAACAGATGAAAATACACCTTATGGAACAGCAGGGACTGTGAAGCGACACAAACATAGACATATGCATACAAACACATGACAACATACGCACTATACACACATGTACACATGGATTTTGTGTTATAGATAAGTGGTAGTAGAGAAGAGGCCTGCAGGCCCACACTTAATATGTTGTGAAATTAATGTATTGTAATGTTTTAAAAATGTATAACTGCCTTAGTTTTGCTGGACCCCAGGAAGAGTAGCTGCTGCGCAGATCCATAATAAATACAAATACAAATAGAGTCCACCCTGACAACCATAGAGTCCACCCTGACAACCATAGAGTCCACCCTGACAACCATACAAATACAAATACCTAGATAACAGTTTGTGTCCTGAGAGTGTAAAGCCAGTTGCCATAAGCTGATACTAACTTGACTGTTTATAACATCTGTCATGCCATCATTATGACAGTGTTATGTAGACCTTATGACGAAGTGTTAAAATAAAGTGATATTAAACAGATCAATGGGGGTAAAGTTACATCCGAAACATGATTGTTAATGCCATTAGATTTCCAACCTAGTCTTACATTACTGTGTTTGGTACACCTGATTTGGTAATACTGAGATTCGATGAGAAAAGTGTTGCAATCAATCCCATGCAATGAAGCTGGTATAACAACACAACAAAGGTGCTTCAACAAAGTACTGAGTAAATGGTCTGAATACTTATGTAAATGTGATATTTGAACAACAAATAAATCAATAAATGTGCAAACATTTCTAAAAAACAGTTTTTGCTTTGTCATTATGGTGTATTGTGTGTAGATTGATGAGGGTAAAAAAACAAACAATTTAATCCATTTTAGAATGAGGCTGTAATGTAACAAAATGTGGAAAAAGTCAAGGGGTCTGAATACTTTCCGAATGCACTGTTTAGTCTGTTTTGCTGTTTGCTTCACATGCGCATCTGACTCATCATCCTGTGGTCAACTCGAAATAGCTTCCTCGAAAGAGAGGTCCCGTTTTTCCTCCACACCGTCTTCGAACACAATCAAGGACAAGACTCAAAACGTCTGCAACTCTATGGGGAGCTGATGGTATACTTAAGCAATATGGCCCGAGGGGGTGTGGTATATGGCAAATATACCACGGCTAAGGGACGTTCTTTTCGCACGACGCAACGCGGAGTGCCTGGATACAGCCCTTAGCCGTGGCAAATTGGCCATATACCACAAACCCCAGAGGTGCCTTATTGCTATTATAAACTGGGTACCAACATAATTATAGCAGTAAAAGGAAATGTTCTGTCATACCCGTGGTATACCACGGCTGTCAGCCAATCAGCATTCAGGGCTCGAACCCCCCCAGTTTATAATAGAGATTATTGGGTCCATCGCTGTACTGTATGGGAGTAGCAACATCCGTCATAGGAAGTATAATGTCATTGAAAGTGGGTATGTCCTAAAATGTACACCGTATCAATGTCCATCATCTTGCCCTAGTAATGTCAACAAACATGTCATTGTGACAACAATGCCCTCAATTTGGCACGTGTTTACATTGAGAGGAGAATGGCGCACATCAGAGGAAGTGGGTCAGTCTGTGGGCCACATCTTGGTTTCTGTTGATGTTCACACGTGCGCACGTCTGGTGTGGGTAGACACAGCAGGAGCCCTCAGCCTCTGCTCAAAAGTTTGTACAACTCCTTGAGAGCACAGAAATGGGCAGCTATTCAACTGAGTAACAGCCTATTGGAGCTTTTACAATATTTGCAGAAAAAAAGAAGCTGCAATCCTGTGGAAATTATACTGATGACAGTATAACTTATTTTCTAATGCGTGCACATGTTTAAAAAAAAAACTACTTTGGTAAAAGTGAATGACGTCAAGCCACAACGGTTCATTCAAGATATTCACTGACAAAAACTGTGCCTGCAGTATGCCATTGTTGATGATTTAGCTTAAACTGATGTTGTTAAAGTAGGTTATTCTGATCAATTAGGTCTAATTTTGGATTTTGTTTTTCATATCAACGTCGTGCAATGTAGCCAATACCCACTTTATAAACTAAACGGTCTTTTCGAGCTCACCCTTTTTTTTTTCTAAAGTGTGTCCTAGGTAACCAGATGCAGACACAAACAGAAAGTGAAGAACAAGGGAGGAAAACTGTGGCCAAAGCTAGTAGCCAAAAATAAGACGTTTTTAGCGCCTAGCAGCATTTTCATACTGCCCCCACCCCCGTGGGAAACGAACCCACAACCCTGACGTTGCAAGCGCCATGCTCTACCAACTGAGCTACACGTAGGCCCCCTGTGTAGCCCAGGTGGTAGAGCATGGCGCTTGCAACGTGTGGGTTCCATTCCCACGGGGGGGGGGGGAGCAGTATGAAAAATGTATGCGCTCTGGATAAGAGCGTCTGCTAAATGACGTAAATGTAAAATGTAGAGAATCGTGGCTCTAGACACACTGACAAAACACTGACAGTAGCTGCTCACGTATGACAAGCCCAATTTGTTTTATAACACTTTTTTCAATAGTTAGTTCATCTTTCCAATGCTTTCTTGCGGTGCTTTTAAAACATATTTTTGAAGTTTGTAATTTGGTAACACTTTGCATTGTCTTTATTACTATAACTTGATACAAATGGGCAATATACACAAAATATTATCTCTGGGCCTACCATATGGACTACCTGCTCATATGAGTAATTACTAAATGTATTACATTTTACTTACAGTAAATAATTCATTACACCGTAATAATAAAACTGTTTGCGTAATTGTGTACATTTGTAATTTTTCCATTATCATGTACTGTAAACCCAATAATTACCCTACAATAAGCTAATACTACCCTTAGCAAATTTTTTTGCTAAAACATCCAGTACAGCTGCAGGTTCTCAACTACTATTTCATAAATGAATATGCAAGATATGAATCAGTGCAAAACAAATAACCAAACCTCAGATTGACGAACGCCGCACTCACAGCAGGGTTGTCGTGACAACAGTCAGTCCTCTATGACTTCCTGTGCAGCGTGACAAACTTTTCACAGCAGTTGCGTGTGGTGGGGGGGGGGGGGGTGTTGGCTGTTCAGAACATTGTACGGTTTACTTTATCTGGGGCCTTTTCGCACGTCAAGCGAAGACCACAAAAACAACGATATTTCAGGAACAAGATAGAGATGACAGAGAGAAGTGCACACACACTGGTATTCTCACATGCATCCTCCAACCCTTATCCTATTTCTACTCACAAACACAATAACTGCGCAACTTATGTAATTTCTAATCAAAACACAGTAAATTGATGAGTGCGCTGACACTCATCAATTTATAATAACATCTCCAAGAACGTATAATGTAACATAAAACGAGCCGGGAGACAGATCTAAGATGCAATGTTTATTGTGTAGTCTACAAATCGGGGGGGAAGTGGGGGCATAGATTGACAGAGAAGCTAGAGGGTGTGGTTAAAAGAGTTGCTTTTTCACAACTGAACGTCCAACGGTCCAAAGGTACCCTGGTGGAATCAGGTGGATTCGGATTCATCTGCGGATGCGGGTTCAGAGATCAGCGAGGTCTCTGTGTGTTCTAAGGGGAGCAAGTGAAGGAAAACAATATTACAAATGTTACGGTTAAATAAGTAGGTTTGGCACAAAATTAACTCAATATTAGGAAGGTGTGTAATGTTTTGTATACTCAGTGTGTATTGACTAATGGCTTTACATGATGACATGATAACATGTAGAAGGCATGTACACTGAGTGTACAAAACATTAAGAACACCTTCCTAATATTGAGTTGTACACTCAGTGTTTATGTTTAATGCGGTCTGCATTGCATAACATGTCAGACACATGTTATGATACGTTGATACCATCCCAAAATTACTGACCTGTTATGATCTCTTTAATGTGAATTCCCTCACCTCCAGCTAGAAAGAGAGTTATGAAAGGAAAACCAGGTGTGGGGATAGAGAAAGAGCACAGAAGAGATAGCGAGGGAGAGATAGCGAGGGAGAGATAGCGAGGGAGAGATAGCGAGGGAGAGATAGCGAGGGAGATCAGTTGTTTAGCCATATTCACGTCTCTTTCCTCATGAGATGTTGTGACCCAAAAAAAAGCTGTTGGGCAACTTCCCCATTGCTAAATGTGTTACAGACGTCATCGGAGAAAATAGTTCTGAAAATAATATGACCAGAAGGGCCAGGCAGTTTTCCAAATCAGAGAGGCAACCATTCTCCTACCCTGAGGCTCCCTCTATGTGTGTGAACTTGCCTTTGTATCTAGCCTGGGTAGGAGGTAAAGGGGAGCCCTGAGGAGTGCTGGAGCGAGGGGCGTCCCAGCCTGCAGGATGGAAATGTGCAGGTGAGTGAGGGCTCTGTCTACCCCTGCACTCTCCCTCCACACTCCCCAGTACTCCTCCTGCCCCCCTACACTCTCCCTCCACACTCCCCAGTCCTCCTCCTGCCCCCCTACACTCTCCCTCCACACTCCCCAGTCCTCCTGCCCCCCTACACTCTCCCTCCACACTCCCCAGTACTCCTCCTGCCCCCCTACACTCTCCCTCCACACTCCCCAGTCCTCCTGCCCCCTACACTCTCCCTCCACACTCCCCGTACTCCTCCTGCCCCCTACACTCTCCCTCCACACTCCCCAGTACTCCTCCTGCCCCCTACACTCTCCCTCCACACTCCCCAGTACTCCTGCCTTCCCCCCCCAGTCCCCTGCCCCCCTACACTCTCCCTCCACACTCCCCAGTACTCCTCCTGCCCCCTACACTCTCCTCCACACTCCCCAGTCCTCCTGCCCCCTACACTCTCCCTCACACTCCCCAGTCCTCCTGCCCCCCCTCTCCTCCACACTCCCCAGTCCTCCTGCCCCCTACACTCTCCCTCCACACTCCCCAGTCCTCCTGCCCCCTACACTCTCCCTCCACACTCCCCAGTCCTCCTGCCCCCTTACAGGTCAGCTCCTGTGGTCCTACAGATAAACCATCCATCAGGTCGTCTGACTGGGACATCTCCACAATGGATTAGCTCAGATAAATCGATAAATCGATTAGTCAATTGAAAAAATGGATATAGGATTTTAGAAAGGGCCCATCCTGAGTGTTTTTTAAAATATATTTAGAATTTTTCTTTACTGTTGTGTGCCATCCATTTGGATACAAAAAATTTTTTTTGTGCAATTAAAAAGTCAACACTGACTGAAAGCCCTATGGGTGCTCGCACTGCCATTCTGGGTGTGCTTGACCATTCTGTTCACCTCCACTATATACCCCTTGTTAAACATTTCTCTCACCTAAGAAACTGTAGGAAGATGCTGTAAATCTGGATGTCTCAGGTAATCTGGAGTGAAAAGAGTGAAAATATGACAGTAAACAGCCTCCTCACAGTCTTTTTTAGATTACATTATATTATGTTAAAGTTTGACTAAAAACCAGTACACATGCCTTCATCTACACCACTTTATTCAAACTGGACGCAGAGACATACAAAATGGTATCCACGACTTGTATAACTTATATATAGCGTCCTTAATTGTCTTAGGTTTGCTGGACAGCAGCTAATGGAGATTCATAATAAATACAAATACAAATCTGACTCTGGGGAAGTAGAATAACACAATTGCCAGAATCTCACAGTATCCTTCTAATACTGTATGTACTGATTGTACTTACTTGAGGTGGTCTCCTTCCAGCAGAGTTCTGTAGGTGGAGATCTCCCCGTCTAGAGCCAGTTTGACGTCCAGAAGCTCCTGGTAGGCCAGGATCTGCTTGTGGAGGTCCGTTTTGGCCACCTCGATGGCAGACGTCAAGCTGGAGATCTGACCCTGGTACCCGGCCACACCCATGCTAGACTGGGAATGGGCTTCCGCCAAGCTCTGCTCCAGGGACATGTTCTGGAGAGAGGGGTGGAGAGAGAGAGCAGAGGAATGGACGAGTGCGAGGGCGGGGATTCAGGACAGAGTAGGGTCGGAGCGGGGGGGTAAAGGAGTGAAGGAGATTATGTGAGAAAATATTAATTGCGACAGGGAAGAGGAGAAGAGAGGGTGTGGGGATGGGAGAGGAGAAGAGAGGGTGTGGGGATGGGAGAGGAGAGGAGAAGAGAGGGTGTGGGGATGGGAGAGGAGAGGAGAGGAGAGGAGAAGAGAAGAGAAGAGAAGAGAAGAGAAGAGAAGAGAAGAGAAGAGAAGAGAAGAGAAGAGAAGAGAAGAGAAGAGAAGAGAAGAGAAGAGAAGAGAAGAGAAGAGAGGAGAGGAGAGGAGAAGAGAGGGTGTGGGGATGGGAGAGGAGAAGAGAGGGGTGTGGGGATGGGAGAGGAGAAGAGAGGAGAGGAGAGGGGAGAGGAGAGGGAGAGGAGAGGAGAGGAGAGGAGAGGAGAGGAGAGGAGAGGAGAGGAGAGGGAGAGGGAGAGGAGAGGAGAGGAGAGGAGAGGAGAGGAGAGGGTGTGGGGATGGGAGAGGAGAAGAGAGGGTGTGGGGATGGGAGAGGAGAAGAGAGGGTGTGGGGATGGGAGAGGAGAAGAAAGGAGGACAGGGAATAAATGGAGATGGAGAATAATTAGAGAGATTATGAACTCTACACCAGTATTTAGCTATAGTAGCCATAGTATTTGCATATTGTAATGTCTTGGATGAGCAAAGACCTTTAGACAGTGAAAATCATCTCTTGTTTAAGGAAGGAACAGTATTTTTTCAACAGAAAAAAACAATGACTGCAACTGAATTAGTGGCAGTTCCCTCTGAGAAAGTCTGTCTGGTACATTCAGAGCTGGTGTCATCTGTGGCAGAAGGGGCTTTCCTGTCACTCAGAGATAACCAGATACAGATTGAACCACTTCCTGTGTCTTCTGCATACTACTTTTTGGCGTGATTTATAGTAAAGTCTGATGGAGATCTGCCGGGAAGCAGGGTTACTGAAGCAAACAGTTGCTGTAGCCGGCGAACCGTGTGAAAAATGGTTTTGCTTTGTTGACTGAGGTACATTTTGCACAAGGTGCAAGGTCTTTCTCAGTTGTTTTACTGTAGGTGGTTTCTCTTCTGAAATTGGCTCTGTGATGGTAATCTATGTGTTCGCAGTTCTATTGTGTCACTGTGAGGTATGAGTGGCAGTTGTAGTCCATGATTGAATGGATAAGACCAAGACTTTGAGATCAAAATGTTAGGGGTCCCCTCCCACCCCCCAAAACTTTTCTGTAAAGAGGTCACACCAGAGGGACCCAAAATACACGTGGGTACATGTTGACACGCAATAGTGAGAGGAAGACAAGACAAGACAGGTCTCTACATAAATCATGCATTGATGACAAAGAGAGACTTTCGCATGAAAAAAGAAAAATGGATTGACGACTTCCTAATGTGGATGCCGTACGCAGATCTCAAGTGGCGATCTCGGCCCCCATAGTCCGCTCACCGCAGTGACCAGGCTTTGGAGCTCTAGACTGAGAGCCTGCAGCTCCTTCCGGGCCCCTGAGATTTCCATCTTGGCCTCTGAGACGGCCTCTGAACTCTTGGCGGTAGCTGTCTGTATCTCTTCCATCTGCAAGAGGAGAGAGAGACACTCCGCCGGTTAAACTTATTGTTTACACTATTTTACTTGATATTTACGTTCTTTTGGGATTAGCTAATTTTAAACAAGCACCATTTTGTCACTTGGTACCAGGTAGTTGTCACTGAGTAGTGTTAAACTATACAGATTACAAGAAAGTATCAAAAAGGATGCTTTGTTATGACAAACAGACTGCCTACCCTTGCCTTGCCTTGCCTGGTCTGTCTGAGGTAACTGGTTAGATAGGTGCAGGAAATCGTTGACGCTAATTAAATGTTTATACACACCTTCAGTTTGTAGTAAGCGTCCGCCTCGTCTCTGTGTTGCTGCACCGACTTCTCGTACTCCACCCTGATCTTGTTGAGAGCGTTGGAGATGTCGAAGGACTTGCCCGTGTCAACCTCGATCATGGACACAGACGTGTCCATAGCCGTGGTGCCCAGTTTGGACTGCAGAGTGGATAATTCCTGTGTGGATAGACAATGGACAGGGATGTACAGAGGCAGGTGGACAGAGTCAGGTGGACAGAGGCAGGTGGACAGAGGCAGGTGTTTGCAATGAACACATACACTTCGACAACCAGATATCAAAATAATAACATCGTTAATTTATTATGCTCATACTTAATTTACTATACTCATACTTAATTCACTATACTCATACTTAATTTACTATACTCATACTTAATTTACTATACTCATACTTAATTTACTATACTCATACTTATTTTACTATACCCATGCTTAATTTACTATACTCATACTTAATTTAGTATAATCATACTTAATTTACTTAACGTTAACACTTAATTCTCTTTACCTCCTCCTGCATCTTGGTGACAAAGTCCAGTTCGTTCTTCAAGCTGGAGTACTTGGCATCCAAATCAATGCGTAATTCAGATGCCATATCTATGTCCTGGTAAGAAAGAGTGATAGTGGTACATCTACAAGCTGTACAAATTTGAGGGAGAGTAGGGAATTTTTGTGTATGTCCGAAAATGTACACCGTATCCCAGTAAAATACATGTATCTTTGTTACTGGGATACGGTGTACATTTTCGGACATAGGTTACTCTCTTTACCTTCTTCATGGCTGAAATGTCAGAGTCTAGCTGAAACTTCACTCCTTGCTCAAAGTCAAACCTGCAACAACATGCAACCTTTTTAATGCACCATACAGCTGTACAGTGCAGTTCCATCTAAGCCCAAGCTTGTCTATAGAGCGGCCAGATGAATATGGGACTAGGATAAAAGTGTCATTCAACATAAAAGCTATCCGGTCAAGGCATAGTTTCAACAAATTGAGGAATCTTAAAGGATCACCGTTTACAGTTTTCATGTAGTTGTATCAACCGAATAAAGTAATAACTGCTTCCTGAATGTTCAATTACTTACCGTATTTGGCTAAATAAAGGTGGACTAAGTTATCCTATTTATAGTTGTATTGTGCTGGTGCTCCAACCAAGATATTAAATATTCTCTGAAAGTGAAATAAAATACGGACACTCACTTGGCCTTGAGTTCGTGGGCGGTGCCGCGGACGTTGTCCAGCTCGATCTCCAGTTTGATGGTGTCCAGGGTGAGAGTCTCCAGGACACCGCGGTACTCGCCGAGCTGAGCCTCGTACTCCGCGGTGGTGGTCCCGGAGGACTCGGGAGACCCCATGTCCGCACCCCCCGTCAACTGGGACAGTCTGGCCTCCAGGGTGGCGTTCTCCTGCTGGAGGGCTCTCACTGTGCCCATGTACGAGGAGAAGCGTTCGTTGAGACCGGACAGCATGTTCTTCTCTGCCTGCCGGGACCGCATAGGAGCCAATGCTGGGCCCAGAGAGGTACCCAATGCCATTGCCGACCCAGCACTGACCCCCCCCGCTGCCATGGTGCGTCCCATAGCGAAGGCAGGACTGGCCATCAGGGCTCCGCCGCCACCACCACCATAACCTCCACCTCCAACATAACCTCCACCACCATAACCACCTCCACCATAACCTCCACCACCACCTCCACCTAAGCCACCACCGAAACCCAGTCCACCCCCTGCTCCCCCACCCAACCCCAGCCCAGACCCCATACCCAGTCCTCCTCCCAAGCCCAGCCCCATGCCCAAGCCTCCTCCGCCACCTCCCCCAAAACCACCTCCAACTCCCCCAAAGCCAAAGCCCAACCTGGCTCCACCGCCCCCAGAAAGGCCCAGGCCACCACCGGCCGACATCCTGGAGGACCAAGCCATGGACATGATGTGCAGCTGAGGATCACAGCATAGGCAGCAGATGTAGAGAATGGGAGAGAGCTGTCTATGAGAGCAGATTCCGAAGCAAGCAGATCTGGATTTATATACTGTGGAGCCAGGGAGTGGGGGTTGAGGGAGTGGAGGAACAGGATGGGGCTTGTGACCACACCCCCAAATCAGGTACAGATAGAGCCCTAGGGGTCGTTGGAGCACCTGCCCTTTTGATTGGTGATTTTCTAGGGGTCGTTGGAGCACCTGCCCTTTTGATTGGTGGCTTTCTATTTTATTTTTAGTCTCTTTTCGCTCTTGTAACTTTAAATGCAATGAATTGCCTGTCAAACTACATACTTTCTCATAAACTCATGAATTTTGAAAGATGTCCCCCCCCAATGGCTTAAACTTTTAGTTAATGAGGGATACAAAGTATATTGAAAGCAGGTGCTTCCACACAGGTGTGGTTCCTGAGTTAATTAAGCAATTGACATCAAATCAAATTTTATTTGCCACATGCGCCGAATACAACAGGTGTAGACATTACAGTAAAATGCTTACTTACAAGCCCTTAACCAACAATGCAGTTAGTCTGGATAGCCTTGATTAGCTGTTCAGGAGTCTTATGGCTTGGGGGTAGAAGCTGTTAAGAAGCCTTTTGGACCTAGACTTGGCGCTCCGGTAACAGAGAGAACAGTCTATGACTAAGGTGGCTGGAGTCTTTGATTCTTTTTAAGGCCTTCCTCTGACACCGCCTGGTATAGAGGTCCTGGATGGCAGGAATCTTGGCCCCAGTGATGTACTGGGACGTACGTACTACATTTACATTTACATCATTTAGCAGACGCTCTTATCCAGAGCGACTTACAAATTACCCTCTATAGTGCCTTGCGGTCGGAGGCCGAGCAGTTGCCATACCAGTTGGTGATGCAACCAGTCAGGATGCTCTCGATGGTGCAGCTGTAGAACTTTTTGAGGATCTGAGGACCCATGCCAAATATTTTCAGTCTCCTGAGGGGGAATAGGCTTTGTTGTGCCCTCTTCACGACTGTCATGGTGTGTTTGGACCATAATAGTTTGTTGGGGATGCGGACACCAAGGAACTTGAAGCTCTCAACCTGTTCCACTACAGCCCCGTCGATGAGAATGGGGGCGGCTCGCGGTGGCCCAACACCCTATTAAGAAACGTTATGTTGGTGTTTCCTTTATTTTGTCAGTTACCTGTATGTCAGTTATGGTATGCTTTTAATGCTTGAGTTCGAATTCAGCCTTTAATCATTGCTAAAAAAATGAACTGCCTCACTTCAACACGGTATCGGTTACTATAACTTTGTTATAAAATCTATAATGACTTTTTCCCATGGCCCCCCCCCACTATGCAATATGTCCCAGCGGGTTCTCATTCCTGATGCTCATAAAACCTGGAATTCAGGTGGAGATGCAGAGGATACTGCCTGGTCTTGAAAGCCTCTGCGGGCATTTTAGGACGCCGTTTTTTAGGAGTCTTCCCAGGTAAGAGGGTGTAGCGTGCCCACCTGTCCATGCGGCAGGTGGGGCATACCTGCACGTTGTGTGAAAACATATATGCAGGATTTCAGCTTAACCTAACATTGCCACTATAAGTTATCTGTGTAGCCGGCGCTTCACCTGCAAATCAATCACACTCTAAAGATTGCCCCTCTGGCAAATACTATTGCTCTCATATTGGAAGGTTGAATGCCACATCACCAGTTTGCCTACATGTGCTCTTTGATACACAATCTGGATTGCATACGTCCTGCCATTACTGGGAAAGGTTTTTATTTCTTCTCATTATTAATGTACATTGCTCAAGTTAATGGTATTCATGTTGTATAACCATTATATAGCTCTGTACTGTTATTTGAGCACATTTATTTACATTGATTTACCCGGACAACCTGCAGTGGTCACTACCTTCATTCAATGTAAATACCACTTGTTTCATTCTTCATGGTCCTTCGATCCCCTACATATCATTCCTATCTTTTAGGCAGAAAATAAAGGGAGGTTGTTATGTTACAAACTTGTTAAGACATCATGAAAATACCAATACCCTGTACAAAAAAACATGAATGGCCCGTGTTGGGCAGGTGTGGGCTACCCTGTGTTGGGCTGGTGTAGGCTAGCCCTTGTTGGGCAGGTGTGGGCTAGCCCGTGCCCACCTTGCCCACTGAATACCTACATGGGGTCAATGGGGTCATGTTTGCTGGGACCATAACTCCAAATGGTAATACAAAGAGTGACATTTTCCACTTTGTCCTATTGAAGCACACTGGCTGATGGAGGATGACGATGTGGTATTTACAGTCACATTCATATGATTTGGTATAGTTGTTTTATATTCCAAAGTCAATTGATGTCAATTGATATATTCATGATGTTAAAATATAGAATTTTACAGTATTCATCATTTCTCAAACTGTAAATGAAGAGTTTATTTCCAAAGCACTATATCCACCAATGTCAAATATTACTGTTCTCTTATTTTTTAATCATAGATTTTAGGTGTGTATTAAAATTAGTTTTTTTGCAAAACGCTATATATCCATTGTTTAGCGATGCATTCAAGTTGATGCCTTAAAGTTCCATGATAATTGTAGAACTTATTGAATGATCCTAAACTTACTCGCTTGCTTTTTAATAACCTCGATGTGAGACCTATTGAGTGAACATGCGTCTATAATTGTAACTTGCTGACGGGTAGGAAAACTTGTCCAAAAATAGAAAATAGTGTTGTGTGAAGCAAGAAATAAAAGTATCATTATTATTACCATACAGAGAATAAGAAAATATGTTGGCTACCCTCTGTCTATTGGCTTCTTAGCATATTCAAGCCTGACTCAAAATACCCCTTTAGGAGAAAAACAACACTTTTTTACCTAACTTGCTTTTCAAAGATGGCTAGAAATATATATGTTTTGTGCTCTTGTACGAAGCAATCACTCCCCCATTGCTGACCAGAAATTAGCTAGAACTTGGCTAATAACTGGCTAACTAGCAAAAAACAACAACAAATGTGCAGACACGGTGATTGGGTGTTTTTGTAGGCTGACACAAGAGTTGTATTGGTATTTGTAGACCCGCTTGTCCCCATCTGCTTGCTAAATATTAGTTTGAGGCCAGGTAAAAAAAGAAAGAAAAAAGTCAGGCGATGATTATTGATTAAAGGACCCCTCCAGAGGAAGTTGCGGGCACTATTTCAATGTAATTCCTGTCCTAGTGTGGAACTGCTGGTTTAGTTCCACCCTCCGAACACTGACGTATGGCTCCTTATAAATATTGATTAATCGGGCGCGTACAGCTCCACCTTCCTCCGTGTGCACAGCCCACACGGTCCCTGGCACAGCCCACACTCTCCCACATCAAACACACCAAAAAGTCAGGGTCAGGGTAGCTGCGCTAATCACTACAGAACACACAGCACAGCTAGCTACGAAAAGGCGGAGGACCATCCACTCTCCTCTTCCCTCTTCTACAACGGAATTTAATAATCAAGGATGAATACAGAGTTTAGCGGTAATCCTGGGGGTTTTAGCGGCGATGCTAGAGGCAAGCTAACCTACTTCGCTAATCACTACAGATGCAATCATCATAGACAAACATTGGCAGTAGAATGGCCCATACTGAAGAGATCAGTGACCTTCAACGTGGCACCGTCATCGGATGCCACTTTTCCAACTAGTCAGTTCGTCAAATTTCTGCCCTGCTAGAGCTGCCCCGGGTCAACTGTAAGTGCTGTTATTGTGAAGTGGAAACGTCTAGGAGCAACAATGGCTCCGCCGCAAAGTGGTAGGCCACACAAGCTCACAGAACGGGACCGCCGAGTGCTGAAGCGCGGTTGCACCACTCACTACCGAGTTTCAAACTGCCTCTGGAAGCAACGTCAGCGCAAGAACTGTTCGTCGGGAGCATCATGAAATGGGTTTCCATGGCCGAGCAGCCGCACACAAGTCTAAGATTACCATGCGCAATGCCAAGAGTCGGCTGGAGTGGTGTAAAGCTCACCGCCATTGGACTCTGGAGCAGTGGAAACGCGTTCTCTGGAGTGATGAATCACGCATGACAATGCCCCTGTGCACAAAGCGAGCTTATAGAGACCTCAACTGATGTATGAAACAAATCTTAAAATGATCTACTTTGATTTGGATTTCAAGCATCATGAAACCTACAACACAATACATTTATTTGACTACCAACACTTTTCCCATGTGGTTTCTTCCTTCACAGACTCCATGAAATGATGACCTCTTCCTAAATATTTGGTCACATTAATTTAATATATTTTGTGTATGGTTTCCCTAGAAACAAGGGGTTGCTCAACTAACCCTTTGGCACAACGTACCCCACTCCCCCCCTACAGCCTTTCACAGACCTTCTCACAGTTGAGCATGGCCCATTGACAGTGGATGGACCCACCAGTTGTACCCCACTCCCCCCCTACAGCCTTTCACAGACCTTCTCACAGTTGAGCATGGCCCATTGACAGTGGATGGACCCACCAGTTGTACCCCACCTCCCCCCCTACAGCCTTTCACAGACCTTCTCACAGTTGAGCATGGCCCTTTGACAGTGGATGGACCCACCAGTTGTACCCCACCTCCCCCCTACAGCCTTTCACAGACCTTCTCACAGTTGAGCATGGCCCTTTGACAGTGGATGGACCCACCAGTTGTACCCCACCTCCCCCCCTACAGCCTTTCACAGACCTTCTCACAGTTGAGCATGGCCCATTGGCAGTGGATGGACCCACCAGTTGTACCCCACTCCCCCCCCTACAGCCTTTCACAGACCTTCTCTCAGTTGAGCATGGCCCATTGACAGTGGATGGACCCACCAGTTGTACCCAACTCCCCCCTACAGCCTTACCTCTGTTTTACTTGCTATAATATTATCTCTGTCTGCTTGTATCACTTGCCTTCTCTCCTATCTCCCTTGTTCTCCCTCTTTTTAGATAATTCAACAGTTGATCCAATAAATACGTTTGTCATTGAGCCATGCCATGGCCATGTTAGTTGGTACAAACTGGGTTCCTACTGGGTTAAGCATTTCAACCAGATTTTGGACTATACGGCAGCTGAGGTAAATTCAGACTTCTCTCGGGTTTTGGCCCACATACCAATTATCTCTCAGTTAAAGGTAGACATACAGTGGTGTGCCTCCCCACTGGGCACAGATGTCAGTTAAAGGTAGACATACAGTGGTGTGCCTCCCCACTGGGCACAGATGTCAGTTAAAGGTAGACATACAGTGGTGTGCCTCCCCACTGGGCACAGATGTCAGTTAAAGGTAGACATACAGTGGTGTGCCTCCCCGCTGGGCACAGATGTCAGTTCAATGTCTAGTTTTTGATTTACATTTTGATTGAGTTGTCAAATAACATGAATTCAAAGTGAAATAAACAACATTTTGAACCATGTCAATAGATTTAGGTTAAGCATTGGGTGAAAAAAATACAACAATTCCTATACTGTACGGTTAATGACTTTTTACTAATCCAGTCACTTTTCCACATTGATTCAATGTCATTCAGAAGGGAAAACGTTGATTTTTGTTGTTGAAATTACATGGTAACAACCTTGATTTAATAAGTTTGTGCCCACTGGTTCTGTATCTGTGCTGTGCAATTTAACACCAAAGCATCATTCATTTGAATCAACCCTAAATATGTTGTCTTTGTTTCCATAACACACACACACACACACACACACACACACACACACAGAGACTCACTGCAAATCAGAGAAGTCTGGTGCTCATCTGGTAGCAGTCCACAATGCTGAGGACAACAATGCACTGGATGAATTCACTCAGTGGAGCAGCCGAGGAAAAACCCCTTGCATCTGGCTCGGCGGTTCTGCAGTAACTCACCCTTCAAAAGGTCAAATCAAATGTTATTTGTCACATACACGTGTTTAGCAGATGTTATAGCGGGTGTAGCGAAATGCTTGTGCTTCTAGCTCCGACAGTGCAGTAATATCTAACAAGTAATATCTAACAATTTCACAACATATACCCAATACACACAAAGCTAGTAAGGAATGGGATTTAAGAATACATATATGGACAAGCAATGACAGAGCAGCATGGACTAAGATACAGTAGAATATTATAGAATAGAATGCAGTATATACATATGAGATGAGTAGTGCAAGATATGTAAACATTATTAAAGTGACTAGTGTTCCATTTCTTAAAGTGGCCAGTGATTTCAATAGGCAGCAGCAGCTTCTAATGTGCTAGTGATGGCTATTTAACAGTCTGATGGCCTTGAGATAGAAGCAGTTTTTCAGTCTCTCGGTCCCAGCTTTGATGCACCTGTACTGACCTTGCCTTCTGGATGATAGCGGGGTGAACAGGCAGTGGCTCGGGTGGTTGATGTCCTTGATGATATTTTTGGCCACATCGGGTGCTGTATGTGTCTTGGAGGGAGGGTAGTTTTCCCCCGGTAATGCGTTCGGCAGACCGCACCACCCTCTGGAGAGCCCTGCGGTTGTGGGCGGTGCAGTTGCCGTACCAGGCGGTGATACAGCCCGACAGGATGCTCTCAATTGTGCATCTGTAAAAGTGTGTAAGGGTTTTAGGTGCTAAGCCAAATTTCTTCAGCCTCCTGAGGTTGAAGAGGCTCTGTTGCGCCTTCTTCACCACACTGTCTGTGTGGGTGGACCATTTCAGTTTGTCGGTGATGTGTACGCCAAGGAACTTGAAGCTTTCCACCTTCTCCACTGCGGTCCCGTCGATGTGGATAGGGGGGTGCACCCTCTGCTGTTTCCTTAAGTCCACAATCATCTCCTTTGTTTTGTTGATGTTGAGTGAGAGGTTATTTCTCCTGGCACCACACTCCCAGAGCCCTCACCTCCTCCCTGTAGGCGGTCTCGTCATTGTTGGTAATCAAGCCTACTACTGTTGTGTCGTCTGCAAACTTGATGATTGAGTTGGAGGCGTGCTTGGCTACGCAGTCATGGGTGAACGGGGAGTACAGGAGGGGGCTGAGCACGCACCCTTGTGGGGCCCCAGTGTTGAGGATCAGCGAAGTGGAGATGTTTCCTACCTTCACCACCTGGGGGCGGCCCGTCAGGAAGTCTAGGACCCATTGCACAGGGCGGGGTTCAGACCCAGGGCCTCGAGCTTAATGATGAGCTTGGAGGGTACTATGGTGTTGAATGCTGAGCTGTAGTCAATGAACAGCATTCTTGCATAGGTATTCCTCTTGTCCAGATGGGATAGGGCAGTGTGCAGTGTGATGGCGATTGCATCGTCTGTGGATCTATTGGGGCAGTAAGCAAATTGAAGTGGGTCTAGGGTGACAGGTAAGGTAGAGGTGATATGATCCTTGACTAGTGATAATAATCATAAAAACTAGTGGTGGGCACCAATATCCATGATATCAATATCGCTTGATATATCGATATGAGCAAGGCATATCGTGATATTGGTTTATCCCTTCCTGTTAACTTACACTTTTATGTAAAAAGACATACATGATTGTGCCTTTCACAGACCTTCTCACAGGCTCTCAGTTGAGCATGGCCCATTGACAGTGGATGGAAACTGGTTGGGTGGGTTTAGGCCTCCCGGAACATTCACACCTGGCCCAATGGGCAATCAGCAAGCCGTTGTCTAGACTTCATAGAACCGTGAGAAGTCAACAGAAAAGTGAACATTCACACGGTTGCAAGGTTTTCATGAAGCCGATATATACACTGAGAGTACAAATCATTAGGAACACCTTTCTAATATTGACTTGAGGTTTCGAAAGCGTTCCACAGGGATGCTGGCCAAGCACATGTTGACTCCAATGCTGCCTACAGTTGTGTCAAGTTGGCTGGATGTCCTTTGGGTGGTGGACCATTCTTGATACACACAGGAAACTGTTGAGTGTGAAAAACCCAGCAGTGTTGCTTTTCTTCACACACTCAAACCGGTGCGCCTGGCACCTACTACCATACCCCGTTCAAAGGCACTTAAATATTTTGTCTTGCCCATTCACCCTCTGAATGGCACACATACACAGTCTATGTCTCAATTGTCTCAAGGCTTAAAAATCCTTCTTTAACCCGTCTCCCTTCCTTCCTCTAAACGGATTGAAGTGGATTTAACAAGTGACATCAATAAGGGATCATAGCTTTCACCTGGATTCACCTGGTCAGTCTATGCCATGGAAATAGAAGGTGTTCCTAATATTTTGTACACTCATTGTATATCAGTGTTGTATGGGGGAAAAAATGCAACTCCTATTGACTTCGACTTTTTCATATCTGTGCCCACCTGCCGCCCCAGTTCCCTCTTGTGATTCCTCATGCAGCTGTAGGCCTATACATGTATTACAACTTTTCACTTTACTATGTAGACCAGGGGTGTCAAACTCATTTTAGCTCAGGGGCCACATGGAGGAAAATCTATTCCCAAGTGGGCCGGACCGGTAAAATCATGGTATATATAACTTAAAAACAACAACTTCAGATTGTTTTCTTTGTTTTAATACTATCAACATAAAACATAAAGCTGGAGCCTGAGGACAGTGTGTCCAAAATAGTACAAGCACAACATCACTATTAATCATAAAACACCTGAAGTTTATTTGAAAATTCTAAATGAAAAAGAACACACAAACACACAATGCCTCAGTGATTCACATAACTGTTTCACAGATCACAGAACTATATCAGGGTGTCATTTCTCAGGCAGAAATGTAGATACAAATAATGAAATCCTGTTCCCCAAACAAGTGCAAGAACCACAGAGTCAAGAATAGGTTAAATATACAAATAAAATAAAATCAATTAAAAACAATAGCACATCAACATAAAAACATATAAACATAAAGCTGGAGCCTGAGGACAGTGTGCACAAAAGCACAACATCACTATTAATCATAAAACACCTCAAGTTATTTGAAATTCTGAGGACAAACAACACACAAACACACAATGCCTCAGTGATTCACAGAAGTATATCACAGATCACAGAACTATATCAGGGTGTCTCATGCAGCACTTTAAGTGGGGTTGCAGAGTTTATTTGACTCCTGATACCTGGCATCTTTTAGCTTTCACCAGCGCATCAATATCAGGTGTCACATCCTGAGTGGCAGCCAACTTCAGGATGTGATTCAAGTGCTTGTGCGTGAGCCTTGAGCGCAGCTTTGTTTTATTCATGACGTTATCCATCTTTAATGACTTGCAACACAAAGACTCCTGGTGCAAAATACAGTGAAAAGTCCAAAAATCACGTCCTCCATTTGCAGATTGCACTTTCTCTCTGAACTTTGTCACAACGCCTGCTTTTTTCCCGATAATTGAGGGCGCACCATCTGTAGCCAGGCTGACAGCGCGGGACCAGTCCACTCCGACCCTGTCCAGCGCTCCGACGAGTGCAGTGAAAATATCAGCTGCTGTCGTTGTATCTGTCATCGGCACCAACTCCACGAACTCCTCGGTGACGGTCAATGTGTCATCAACTCCGCGGATGAAAATGGCCAGTTGTGCAACATCTGTAATGTCCGTGCTTTCATCAATTGCAACCGAAAACGCAATAAATGACTTTACTTTTTGCTTCAACTGGCTGTCCAAATCCACTGAAAGATCGGAAATCCTGTCTGCAACTGTGTTTCTGTCAGGCTGATATTTGCAAAAAGCCTGGTGCTTTTCAGGGCACACAATCTCTGCTGCCTTCATCATGCATGTTTTTACAAATTCACCCTCACTAAATGGTTTTGAAGCCACTGCGATTTCATTAGCAATGAGGTAGCTAGCTTTCACTGCAGCGTCACTGATGTCTCGGCTGTGAGTAAACACAGACTGCTGTTTCTTCAGACCCACCAACAGTTCATTCACCTTCTCTCTTCTCCGCTGTCCTTGAAAGTTGTCATATTTGTCGGCATGAAGACTCACATAGTGGCGACGAAGGTTATATTCTTTCAGCACTGCAACATTTCGCCAGCCATTCATATCCCTGAATAACGCGTAATGTCTCTCAGAAATAACGCTGTGAACACACCAAACATACAGCTTTCCCATTCAATTCCGTGAATAAATAGAAGGATGACAATTTTTCTTGGAACACTCTGCACTCTGCGTCCACTTTTCTCTTTTTTGACAGAGACATATTGGGGCAATGAGGGTGCCAAAGCACATAATGTTAAAAGTAGAAGCCGTAATAAATATCGCGGGCAAAACAAAGCTCATCCGGACTGGCTGCACTTGCTTGACCTATTTGCTCTGCCCCGGTATAAACAGTTTGCTTGCTTAACACAATTGCTATTGCGCCATCCAGTGGACACAATTGGAACAGCAGTTTCTTTTATTGAAAAATTGCAGCTCATTTTTATACTTTACAAAATCATCTCGCGGGCCGGATTAAACCCGTTTGCGGGCCTGATCCGGCCCACGGGCCGGACGTTTGACACCCCTGATGTAGACAGACAGTAAAGTAATTCACTTCAAATGAGATGAACCCAATTAAATTCCTAAATGGATATGTGCTGGTTGGGACAACATGCCACAGAAAGATGATCCTTTAGTTAACATCCACTATAATATTAAAGGATGCTGCATCAGAGTGAGCTGCTGAGGCAGCCATGACAGTTTAGAGATGGACAACAGGTTGAACCCATAGATTTAGAATGGATTACATACCTTCCCATTCAATGCCCTGTTCCAGTAGTGTACCCAAACAGAGAGCATGTGTGATTGGACTTCAATGCGTTTTCACGCAAGGCCACTTATTTTGAAAACAGGTAGGGGCTATTGCAGTGTCGTTAGCTTAGCTCTGCTTTAGAAAGATTATACACTGCTCAAAAAAATAAAGGGAACACTAAAATAACACATCCTAGATCTGAATGAATGAAATAATCTTATTAAATACTTTTTTCTTTACATAGTTGAATGTGCTGACAACAAAATCACACTTTGATGTAATGTCCTTAAAACAAGTCAAAATGAGGCTCAGTAGTGTGTGTGGCCTCCACGTGCCTGTATGACCTCCCTACAATGCCTGGGCATGCTCCTGATGAGGTGGCGGATGGTCTCCTGAGGGATCTCCTCCCAGACCTGGACTAAAGCATCCGCCAACTCCTGGACAGTCTGTGGTGCAACGTGGCGTTGGTGGATGGAGCGAGACATGATGTCCCAGATGTGCTCAATTGGATTCAGGTCTGGGGAACGGGCTGGCCAGTCCATAGCATCAATGCCTTCCTCTTGCAGGAACTGCTGACACACTCCAGCCACATGAGGTCTAGCATTGTCTTGCATTAGGAGGAACCCAGGGCCAACCGCACCAGCATATGGTCTCACAAGGGGTCTGAGGATCTCATCTTGGTACCTAATGGCAGTCAGGCTACCTCTGGCGAGCACATGGAGGGCTGTGCGGCCCCCCAAAGAAATGCCACCCCACACCATGACTGACCCACCGCCAAACCGGTCATGCTGGAGGATGTTGCAGGCAGCATAATGTTCTCCACGGCGTCTCCAGACTCTGTCACGTCTGTCACATGTGCTCAGTGTGAACCTGCTTTCATCTGTGAAGAGCACAGGGCGCCAGTGGCGAATTTTCCAATCTTGGTGTTCTCTGGCAAATGCCAAACGTCCTGCACGGTGTTGGGCTGTAAGCCCAACCCCTAGCTGTGGACGTCGGGCCCTCATACCACCCTGACCGTTTGAGCAGACACATGCACATTTGTGGCCTGCTGGAGGTCATTTTGCAGGGCTCTGGCAGTGCTCCTCCTGCTCCTCCTTGCACAAAGGCGGAGGTAGCAGTCCTGCTGCTGGGTTGTTGCCCTCCTACGGCCTCCTCCACGTCTCCTGATGTACTGGCCTGTCTCCTGGTAGCGCCTCCATGCTCTGGACACTACGCTGACAGACACAGCAAACCTTCTTGCCACAGCTCGCATTGATGTGCCATCCTGGATGAGCTGCACTACCTGAGCCACTTGTGTGGGTTGTAGACTCCGTCTCATGCTACCACTAGAGTGAAAGCACCACCAGCATTCAAAAGTGACCAAAACATCAGCCAGGAAGCATAGGAACTGAGAAGTGATTGATTTCACAGAAGTGTGATTGACTTGGAGTTACATTGTGTTGTTTAAGTGTTCCCTTTATTTTTTTGAGCAGTGTACTAAAATCAGTCACATCATTGGTTGAGAGAACAGCCGTGCATTAGGTTAAATGTGATTAATCTGTCCAAACAAGAATGAGTTCAGCTGAATCGCTGCAAAACTGTTTACGGTTTACAAGTCAAGTTGTCTGTCCAATCAGCGGTCTCTCATAAATGATGGGAAAGGGGCAGGTGCGGTTTTAGACACATGAACCAATGTGGCGCGCTTCCGTATATATGGCCAAATTATTTTATTTTTTTGTCATTTAGCAAAATATGTTTGTCTTGTTATTATAATTTCAGGCTTCGCCCTCATTACAGGTAAACTGTCAAATTGTACAAATGCTGTGATTCCTTATAACCATGAGGGGTTCTCATGTGGAATTGCAAAGATTAATGTAGCCTAAATAAAGATGAGATTGTAGTTACATAATAAATCAATAAAAATTGCCTTCCAGGTTTCTATTTTATGGCACTCAATTGCAGAAATTACGCTACAGAAATGATTGTAAATGAAGATGTTTCCATAATTTAATGATTTCTAATGAATAGCTTTTGTTTTACATGGAAATGCTAAACAAATATTGGACTTCCATTGTAGCCTAGGCTAACCTAGTTTTCAATTAGTGAGAGTTAATATATTACCCTGTTTAATTTACAGTTGATCATGGCACAGCCTAGTATTATAAATTGCTCGGTTGGTTGAGCAGGGCACCTGTAACGCCGGATGAGTCTGATTGATTCCTGGGACCACCCACATGTAAAATGTATGCACTCATGACTGTAACACGCTTTGGATAAAAGTGTCTGCTAAATGCCACATTATATTATTACATTTACCAGACGCTCTTATCCAGAGCAACTTACAGTTAGTGAATACATTTTTTTTATTTTTTTATACTGGCCCCCATGGGAATCGAACCCACAACCCTGGCGTTGCAAACGCCATGCTCTATCAACTGAGCTACATCCCTGCCGGCCATTCCCTCCCCTACCCTGGACGACACTGGGCCAATTGTGCGCCGCCCATGAGTCTCCCCGGTCGCGGCCGGCTGCGACAGAGCCTGGATTCGAACCAGGATCTCTAGTGGCACAGTTAGCACTGCGATGCAGTGCCTTAGACCACTGCGCCACTCAGAGTACATTATATTATTATTATGTCAAGGTGAAATAAATAAAATGTTGAATCGTAATAAGATAATGTGTAGAGGATGTCGCTTACATTCCTTGATAAATTATTATTTATCGTTCTAAAACCTGCTCGTGAGGTTAGTTCAGGCACAAACCGCAGCTGAAACACAAATTGCTCGAACACTAAATGGTACATAAGTGATTTCTGAAATCAAGGTGAGAGGTAGGTTGGCTCTAAAGTGCAGGTGCTGGGGAAGGACCGCCTTATTTAGCTTAATCCCCTAAAACGTGGATTTCAACCTCTTTTGAAGGCTAAACTAAATACACTAAATACACACCCCCCAGATTATAAGAGTACATGGCCATTGAGGCCAGATTGTTCATCAAGATATTCAAGCATTCATAGATGACAAGCAGGGTCAAATAATAATCACAGTGGTTGTAGAGGGTGCAACAGGTCAATACCTCAGGAGTAAATGTCAGTTGGCTTTTCATAGCCAAGCATTCAGAGAGAGAGTCAAAAACAGCAGGTCCGGGACAAGGTAGCACGTCCGGTGAACAGGTCAGGGTTCCGTAGCCGCAGGCAGAACAGTTGAAACTGGAGCAGTAGCACGACCAGGTGGACTGGGGAAACCAGGATTCATCAGGCCAGGTAGTCCTGAGGCATGGTCCTAGGGCTCAGGTCCTCCGGGAGGGGAGGGAGAGAGGGAGAGAGAGTGAATTAGAGGGAGCAAACTTCAATTCACAGAGGACACCAGATATAACAGACTGACCCTAGCCCCCCGGCACACAGACTATTGCAGCATAGATACTGGAGTGAACGGATGATCTCCGCATGTGTATTTCCCACCGTAAAGCATGGAGGAGGAGGTGTTATGGTGTGGGGGTGCTTTGCTGGTGACACTGTCTGTGATTTATTTAGAATTCAAGGCACACTTAACCAGCATGGCTACCACAGCATTCTGCAGCGATACGCCATCCCATCTGGTTTAGTGGGCTTAGTGGGGCTATCATTTGTTTTTCAACAGGACAATGACCCAACACACCTCCAGGCTGTGTAAGGGCTATTTTACCAAGAAAGAGAGTGATGGAGTGCTGCATCAGATGACCTGGCCTTCACAATCCCCCGACCTCAACCCAATTGAGATGGTTTGGGATGAGTTGAACGGCAGAGTGAAGGAAAAACAGCCAACAAGTGCTCAGCATATGTGGGAACTGTACCATTCGATCCAGATGATATGACTTGATCTATTCTGTCACCGCACGGCACAACAGGACATTTCCATTAAACTTTTTTGAGTTTTACACCTGTCTGTTTTGATCACTGAAATCAAACGCACTTCACCTGATTTCAATGGGCCATTCTCTTCTTATGACACCAACTCGTGCACACGTTAGCTTGTCTGGTATACGTGACATGGCAGAAAAACCATCCATTCCACTCACTCACACTGGAGAGAATTCAGGAATGGTGAGTGGTGACTCTATTGTCTCTGGTGTTCAACCTGCGCTCTATGGTCCATGTTGTATGGCATCATCGCATGGCCTTTGTTCCCCACGAAGCTAATAAAGCCTTCTACAGAATACCACATGAAGTCTTGACAGTACTCTTGACAGTACTCACTGGACCGTCTAGTATGTTTCTGTGGCTAAGAAGACCACACCCAGAGACAGGAGTCGTGCTCAGACATCTCCAGGGTGGTCAATTCAGGACATGTGTTGAAATTTAAACACTTTAACACTTAAAATACCAGTTAATTTTTTCAATTCATTAATCAGATTTCAGTTAATTCCTTCATTGACTGTATTTGAATCAAACATATCCCAACTATGGCCTTTTCAAAAACAGGCTATACTGAACATTCCTTTGGCTCTTCTCCAGTCTGTCATATTAAATGGATACTTTGGGATTTTGGCACTCACTCACTCCCTCACTCACTCACTCACTCACTCACTCACTCACTCACTCACTCACTCACTCACTCACTCACTCACTCACTCACTCACTCACTCACTCATGCACACACACTACACACTCACACATACAAAAAGAGGAGGTAGAAGCATCTCCAGTCAGATTTTGTCCAGTCAGACGAAGTACCGGTGGCGGTGTGTGCTTGGGGATGGGGTGGGCAAGCCAGCACTCGATGGAGTTTTCCTGAGAGGGCTCCAATGCTGAGTCAGCAAAAAAAGAACAACCAGCAGCCACACACAAAGAGCCCCAATCCACCAACCTGAGCCAGTCCCACTGTCACAATAACAACACAAACACCACATGGGAACAATAAGCCCCTCTGCTTTCCAGAAGCCCAGGCCACAATAAAGAGCCATGCGCCCAGAGACACAACAGGTCACCGAACAGATTCTTAAGCCCATCAACGATGTCCATGCAGGGTGACTAGCCTAGCCTTCTGACACACCCCCACACCCCCACACCCACACGCTCCCACTCTATCCCATCTCATACCCGCATTCTCCAAGAACAAGGGCCATGCCTCTGCCGAGACGTCGATCCTCCTTCCTGAGCCAACCTGCCGCCAAGGAGCGCCCAGGTAGCGCCAACACCAGGGTTGGCACCACAGGCATCAGCAATGCCCCCCGGGGTGTCTTTGTCGGGACGGCCCCCATGGTTGCCGCCTCCAGCATGGGCACGCGTGTGTCGCGACGCGCCCTAGGCATCAGCAGTGTGTTCCTGCAGGGGCTGAGGACCACGGTCGCGCCTGTGATGCCCCACGGGGCCGGGACCAGTGGCAGGCAACACCCCGGGGGCGCTGAGAGCCTCAACGGATGCCTGATGGAGTACAGGGATAAGGTGCGAGCCCTGGAGCAGCTCAACCAGCAGCTGGAGGAGCAGATCAAACACTGCCTGGATCGTAAGTCATCCAGCGCCGGAGCCTGGGGCCCCCTCAGACAGGAATGGGAGGACGTCTACAGACATGTAAGTAAGGAAGAACGAGAGAGAGAGAGAGAGAGAGAGAGAGAGAGAGAGAGAGAGAGAGAGAGAGAGGGAGAGAGGGAGAGAGAGAGAGATGGAAGAGGGATTTGAAAATGAAGAGAGGGTACAGACTGGTAAGAGGGGGGGTGAGAGAGGGGGAAGAGAGAGAGGGAGGAGAGCGGTAGAGAAGGGAGGACCTCTGAAGACAGGTAAGAAAGGAAGGATGAGAAGGAGAGGATGATGGGAAGAGAGGGTACGGACAGGTAGGATGGGAGAGAGAGAGGGAGGAGAGGGGTGAAGAAGGACAGGGAAGATATCTACAGACGGGTAAAGAAGAGAGGGAGTTGTTGGAATTGTTCGCAAGGTTGATAAATCAAATCAAAGTTTATTTGTCACATGCGCAGAATACAACAGTAGACTGTTGAAAAACACATGAGAAATAAAACACACGAATGTAAGCTATATACAAGTCCATTACCTGTACCATATCCTGGAATTAAGTTAAGAAGCTCCTGCTGAGGCTTCAGTGATGCAGCATTATACTGTTCTATACCTGCCACCTGATGCCAGTGATGCAGCATTCTTCTGTTCTATACCTGCCACCTGATGACAGTGATGCAGCATTCTACTGTTCTATACCTGCCACCTGATGACAGTGATGCAGCATTCTCCTGTTCTATACCTGCCACCTGATGACAGTGATGCAGCATTATACTGTTCTATACCTGCCACCTGATGACAGTGATGCAGCATTCTTCCGTTCTATACCTGCCACCTGATGACAGTGATGCAGCATTCTACTGTTCTATACCTGCCACCTGATGACAGTGATGCAGCATTCTCCTGTTCTATACCTGCCACCTGATGACAGTGATGCAGCATTATACTGTTCTATACCTGCCACCTGATGACAGTGATGCAGCATTCTTCCGTTCTATACCTGCCACCTGATGACAGTGATGCAGCATTCTACTGTTCTATACCTGCCACCTGATGACAGTGATGCAGCATTCTACTGTTCTATACCTGCCACCTGATGACAGTGATGCAGCATTCTACTGTTCTATACCTGCCACCTGATGACAGTGATGCAGCATTCTACTGTTCTATACCTGCCACCTGATGACAGTGATGCAGCATTCTACTGTTCTATACCTGCCACCTGATGACAGTGATGCAACATTCTACTGTTCTATACCTGCCACCTGATGACAGTGATGCAGCATTATACTGTTCTATACCTGCCACCTGATGACAGTGATGCAGCATTCTACTGTTCTATACCTGCCACCTGATGACAGTGATGCAGCATTCTACTGTTCTATACCTGCCACCTGATGACAGTGATGCAGCATTCTACTGTTCTATACCTGCCACCTGATGACAGTGATGCAGCATTCTACTGTTCTATACCTGCCACCTGATGACAGTGATGCAGCATTCTACTGTTCTATACCTGCCACCTGATGACAGTGATGCAGCATTCTACTGTTCTATACCTGCCACCTGATGACAGTGGTGCAGCATTCTACTGTTCTATACCTGCCACCTGATGACAGTGATCCAGCATTATACTGTTCTATACCTGCCACCTGATGACAGTGATGCAGCATTATACTGTTCTATACCTGCCACCTGATGACAGTGATGCAGCATTCTACTGTTCTATACCTGCCACCTGATGACAGTGATGCAGC